>NC_057811.1:268099846-268220460 GCF_018294505.1 Triticum aestivum
CCTCCTCTCGTGCCCTCCGTCGCTCCCCATGGCCGGAGCCGAGCCGCCGGACTCCGCCTAAATTTGCACCCACCGCTCCTCCTCCTGCCCTCTAGACCACACCAGAGAACCTCCAACATCCCGAAGGGACCCTCCGGCACTTCTTTCTCTCCCCCCCGTGGCCGTGCCATCGAGCTCCATCACCACCGCCAGCCTCGCCCGCCTCGGCCGATGGTGCGCTCGCATCTGACCACCCCTGCGGGCATGGCGCACCTCGGCGGATGCGGCGCGGCCTCCTGAACCTGTCGGTGTGCTGGGCATCGTCGGAGGTGGCTGGTACCGCTGGGGAGAACACCGGCACCCGCTTGGCCACGCCTCCCCTGCCTCTGCTCTGTTCGAGCGTGAGGTAGGAGGCGGCCTGAGCACCGGGCCCCGCGCATCAGCGACCCAGCGGGGGGGCCCGACCGTTTAAGTGGAAACGGCTTCGGCCGGATTCGCCTCCCCTGCGCGAAGGCGCACCCCCGCGAAGCCGCCTTCGACATCACCATCTCTGCCCGCACAGCCGAGCCGCTGGGCCGGCCCACGGTCTATCTGTCGCCCCGTGCGCAGGATAAGGTTAAAGCCTTGTTTCCTTTTCTTTTTCCAGTCAACTTCAAAAATCCATAAATAATTCAAATTAACTCCAAATTTGATGATTCAAATTTCTAGTAGCTCATAAACTCATGATCTATCTCATGGAACAACTTGCACATTTTTCCAGGAACTTTATCCTCACACACATTTATCAAAACCTCATTTTCCATTTCTGTGATCAACTTTAGAAAATCATAGATAGCCCATTTTTGATCCAAATGCCAATATTCAAATTTCTAGATGCTTCTAAGTTCATAACTTAGGCTATGAACATTTTTATTAATACTTTCTGTGCCACACAATATGATGAGCCATTTCTTCATATTTGTCAACTTCGCAAATTCATAGGAAATTCATTTGAACTCCAAATCCAGTGAAAACAACTCCTAGATGCTTCTAAAATCATGGTTTGTTAAATGGGTGCCTTTGCTCATTTTTCAAAAATATATTTCTGTACACTTCTTGCAAATCTATAAACCCCTTGATTCCATCATATCAAAATGTTTAGAAATATCCACTGACCCAATTCCAATGAAACCACTCTGGTTATTTTTCATATAACCAGAGATGTCCTAGAAAATTCAAATTAATATTTTTAGAGCAATTTTATTTTCTGCCTTGTTGTGTTGCTTATTATGATTGTTTTGATGTTAGTTGACGAAGTAGACGGAGTACTTGGAGAAGGACCAGAAGACTTGAAGACTCTGATGAACCAGGCAAGCAGCCCTTTCACCATGTCTATGAAACCCTTTTTATGCATGTCATATATCACCATATTGTTGTTGCAACCGAATCATGATGAGGTGGTAACCACCTTGATGGGTTGCCTCTATTACTTCCTCGTTGATACTTGCATGGTGCATGACCCTACCTTCTTATGAGGGTTATGCCGGTGGGAGTAGATAGGATGCTATAGTAGTGGCTACGCAAATGGGACGGTAATATGCATGGTGATGGAGACGAAGTATTTACAAAAGGCTTTTCGAAAACCCTGTCGGGTGCCACTTATGCCCGAAGGAGATAATGAGTTGGGTAACCACTTGATGACGAAGTGGTGTACCGAGGCAAGTGTGTGTGTTGTTTTCAAAACGGATTGGTTTAAGTTGCGACCGTTATCCCAACCTTACATGCGCAACCACTCTACCCTTATATGGGAAAGGGCATTATTGATTACCTAGGCCGATACTAGCTTGGATCCCGCATTACTAGTGATGGGAGAGTTGTTGTTGCACTCTCTCGGGACGGGGTCGTGCCAGGTAGGGCGGCCAAGAACATTTTTATGGGTCACCGCACACACCGTGGTACCCCGTGCCAGTGGTATGTGAGGAATATGGGAGCGAGGCTCCACAATTTTAAGATGTGAAATATTGGGCATGGGGGTTACTACCAATCGAGTGGACTCTATGTTAGTGTCGTCTAGGGAAAGATAGTGATCGGGTGCTTACCCCGGGTACTTGAGGTACCGCGGGTCGTGGCTGACACGGAAGTTCCCCTGGTCTTGTGGGTAAAGTGTGCAACCTCTGCAGAGTGTAAAACTATTCGAATAGCCGTGTCCACGGTCAAGGACAGTTGGGTAACCGCTCTTGGGCTACGTTCACATGTTTACAAACCAGTGTATGTGTTTGGATAAGTGGGAAGAACTACTTGGGTCAAGTCAAAGGACTTGACATGATTGAGTTGGGTTGATGCCCACTCTATTTATGTTGATATCTGTAACCTGTCCTCATGGTTACTTGAATTCTCCTGATGCACGTCTTACAAGTTGTTGAACATGTCATTGCACTCAAAACTAGCTTTCTGCAAAAATTTACCTATATCATGCATTGTTGTATCTTGAACCAAGACATGGGTTGCTTGCGAGTACATTCAAAGTACTCATTGGCTTTCCACTGGTTATTTTATGGGTCAGGCATGAAAGAACATGATATGAATAAGAATACTTCGGTGACGAACATGCGAGCTATGACGCTTCCCAGTCAGAATGCCTGTAGGGTTAAGGCAGATGGCATGGGTCCAAGTTATCGACGAAGATTTCTGCTGCAATGTTATACTCAAGACTTGACCATAATGTTCCTACTTGTGTAATATGGTATGTATGGATGTAAGACTCTTGTTATTCAGCTTCTGTGTGTTCAGTGAGAATTGATCTCTGGGATCACTGTACACATGCATTCGGTGATCACGAATTATGAGTCGGGGTCCCCCCAGAGCTGGTATCAAAGCCATCCTGACTCTAGGAAGCCTTAGTTAGCATGGACGTTAGTTAGGGTAAAAATTATTTTCAAAACCATCTCTACTACTCTTCCCTTCTGAGTTTTTCGAAACCTACTGATCTCTTCCCCTTCAAAACTATTGCAATGGTCACTAGGACCCTCAAGCCCCTGACCACGGGATTCCTTGTAATCCTCTAAGGAGTACACCTTGCCAAACACTCACCACCTCTTCTGAACACAAGATTGGCGACACCACAGCAAGACGATGCCAACAGAAGATACGTCTTCGAGGGATGAGGACATGAAGACCGAGCGGATGGTGATACCTTTGAATTTGTCCCAGGATGATGCAACCTAGTCCTATGGCGATCAGGGTGTAAGACATGCAAGATCACGATATACATCGCTAATAGAGCAACCATGTCCTTGCCATTGTTGTATCGGCAACCACCGGTGGATGAGAACCTCGCCATTTGGTCCGCCTCACTATAGTGAGCAGGAAAACGGTTCTCTTCATCCCCCGCTCTTGGTGTCGATGTTGTCATCAACGTAACCGACATGTTGGACCTCTACTATGCCTTGTTAAGGTCATTGCATAAAGGATCACCTACTTGGTACCATCGATGCCTTAGAAGACAAAAAGGGATCGTCATGATTAAGAAGACAATAGAAGACCGAGTCAATGCCTGCTACGAGAAGCCACCTTCACCCCACCATTTCAACAGGTGAGAAGTTGTTGAAGAATCTTCAGGCTCAACCCGGATTGTTTCATCGAACAAAGAGACGTAGCAACACCTGAGGGAAACCCAGAAGACTGCACGAGGCACGGAGCAAAGCACGACTACTGAATCCGAGAACCCCTAGGGTAGGATGAGTCGTGTACCCCCTATGCACAGTCGAGTCCGTATGATGGTTCAAATAGAACCATGATTGTGTGTTTCTTTTTTTATTTGTTTGTGTTTTAAGATAGGTCGCAACTTTTGCCCTAGGCAACAAGTACGCGACTATATCACCTTCTTTACCTTGTTTCTTTTGTTTGGCCCTTTCGGCACTTGCTTGTTTGCACTTGCACTATAGAACCCCCTTTAGGCATCCCCCTCTATGATAATTTTCCCTCTCATCTCTCTCCTCAACTGAAGGCCGGCAAGACAAGATACACCAACGGTTCTATTTTGGAACGAACTAGCATTGAGGACTTTTGCTACAACCTCCATGACCGAGTGCTACCCCGTAGAGTTATGTTTAACCCTCCAGACTAGAAACCCATTCCTAGACCCTTTGAGACTTCACAAGACACCCCAGCTCGAATCCTTAACCATGTGCTTAACCCACAGAGTTGCAAAAGAACCAGTTGAGCCCCAACAACCTTTGCTTGATACAGGGCTCATTATGGAACCAGTGGACATAGCGAACTAGCACATTATTATCCTAATATAGCACAAGAACTGACGATGCCATAGGGAAGACCGATTTTAGCATGTAGGAATAGAGGACAAATGACTTGATGAGTTTATATCAGTGACCTTGAGGATTTATCTGAGACTATTTGTGGATTATGAGGCTTTCATATTGGTAGATGAGCTTGGAGGGATCGTGTTAATAGAGTAGCGTAACTTTCACCACCCTGGAGTAAACTGGAACTTTGTAGGACAATTAGGATCACAAGCTGAGATTCTTGGAGGAATACGATTTTGACTTGATCAGATAATATCAATAGGAGGTTGTTGACATTACGAAAATGACTTGGGGGAAACGTGTATGAATTCTCATAGGACATGAGATTTGGATTAATAGGTGATCCTAGTTGGGTGTAGATGTTGAGTAAGCCTACATGGTTTGGAGTAAATTGGATTTAGACTGAAGATCTCGATGATGATACCATGTTTTTCGGTGGACGATCCTAGGAGATTGGGTTAATTATCGAAGTTGATTTAGGGGCCTATATAAAGCCGGACCTTGGAGTTTACTCGACCCCGATAATGGGAATTGGTGGACTAACTATAGCAAAGATAGCCCTTTCAAGTATCTGGGGATTATAGGACATTAGGAGATCATGTGGGACACCATAAACATTGGATTTGTAGAATTAATGGATTGCGATTGATGGAAGATAATGGGCAGCTGGAGTTGATTCATAGGAAGGCAACAAGATCTTGGAGTGGCATACGACGTGTTTCCTTAGGATAGAGATGCACTACCTTGGACCTTGGAAGAATGGGCTGAGCACTTGGATTGTCATGTTTAACTCAAGCTTGGAAGCTTGTATACCCATGGATTTGTAGGGGTAGACATACGTACGAGTTTGGGGATCGTAGACATGTATGATCCTGTTAAACCTCCTCTCGGAAGACCTGAGAATAATAATAGCATGAGTGATGATTGGAGCTGACCTACATGAGTTGATGCTTTCGGTGGTATAAGGTTATTTGTTTAAAAGGACTAGATAGAACAATTGGCCTCTCAAAAATCGTGCTTAAGGATAAGATGATAAACGTTCACTCGCACACTAGAATCCTTGAAACCCTAAAGCCCTACCAAGCCATAACATGGTCGGATCCTGACCTTGGGCTTTTGCTCTAGATCGATAAGACCTTGGCCAATACTCAACTGTGACCACCACCAATGCCTCAGCCCACTCAACGTACCCCATATACTTCATAGAGTACTTGGGAAAATTAGTTATCATCTTTATTTGAGGACATGCATGTCCACCTGAAGACGGAAGAAGAGTTGTTCAGCTGGTTAGGGAACATCTGAAGACCACCATGTCAAGGAGGAAGAACTATACCAACTACTATCGTCAAGAAGTGAACTTCCTCGTCGAAGACCGCGCGTATCTGGAAACCACTCCTATTAAAGAAACCGAGCATTTCCATGTCAAAAGGAAGCTCACACCAAGATTTACCGTCCCCCTTCGAGATCGCTAAAAGACGAAAAGTAGACAACTACCAGTTGGAGTCACCACCTGAGTTACCCACTATGCACAACGTTTTCCCACACAACACAACCTCGGGAGTGTTTCCAACTTCCTAACTAGCCTGACCTCTACAAGGACATCGATCACCGAGCCATCGACCTCCAGCCCAATATGACCTACACGAGAGACCCCAATTGCAATCTGGATCAAGCAGGACGACAAACACGAAGCCACGCCATCGAGTACTTCAAGGTTCAATGGAGCACCAAACGGAAGCAGAAGTAGTATGAGGACGTGAAGACTACCCCAAATCCAAGTTTCCGTATTCCTTCCCGCGCCTAGTCTGGGAATCTCGGGGATGAGATTCTTGTAAGGGGGGTAGGTCTGTCACACCCTGATTTTCATGCCACAACACTTAAGCTAATAAATCATGATAAAATGTTGTTTGACAAAAACTTTTGAGTGTTTTGTCTTTGCTTTGATTGAATGTTTGACTGCTAGTTGCAACTGCTCTAAAACCCAAATAAATTCTACAACTCTTATACTCCTTCTCCTTGATCCAAAAAACCTTTCCCAATGATCATGCCATGTGTATAGGACATAAAAATAATTTCTTACAAAAATAATTTGGCCAAATAGTATTTTCAAATTTTAGTTTTCCTAAAACCCTTGAATTGAGATTTGCATTGCAAGTACTTAATTAAGGGCAGTAAAAATCTTTCCAAAAATATATTTGACTCCTATTAGATATAGGACACCCAGAAACCACAAAAATATAATTTAAAAGTTATTTTCCTATTTTATTTAAAGGCTTTTTCTTAAGTCTAGAAATGGTCTTTAATAGGTTAAAATTATTTTAATACATTAAAAATATTTGGAAAAACCTACGGAAACTCAGTGGACATATATTGTCCATATATAAGAGTTTCAACACATGGTCATGTTCAAAATATTGGCCAAATCCCTCAAAAACCCTTTCTGGATATTTCAAGCTTTTGAAATATTTACAAAGTAAATATTCCCCAAAAATTCGAAGAAAATTCTAGCATGTCACATATGACATGTTTGATGATCTTGCCAAGTCTCATGTCATGGAGAACAGTATAACCCCATGAAACCCTCTCAAAACCACTTCTGTCCTTTTTCAAGTTTGAACAACTTTGCACTGTCAAACATGTCCAAATACTCCCAAACTTGGTGCACATGCTCAAATGGTGTAATAATGCATCTAGACCAAATGGCACAAATTGGAGAGAATGTTATCTTGATCAAAGTGCCCCAAAACCCTCTCTGCCCAGAACCAAATTTGAACAACTTTACATTGGCAACTTTCCCGTTTTGATCTCAACTTTTGTGGACATGTTCAGAACCTCAAATGATGACACTACACTAAGTGGTGCATCAAGGAGAATGGTTTGCATGACTAAATCTTGAAAAGTCCAATTCTGTTGATTTCTAGGGTTTACAAAAGTTGCATTGGCAACTTTGCCCAAATGAACTCAATCTTGGTGGAACCTCTTATTTTCTCATGCCATTTGACCCTGTCAAGCCTCATGACAAGGGAAGTCCATTTGCTTGTCCAAACCTGCATCAAACACCTTGTGGCAGAAATTTAAAATGCATGGTTTGTCCATTTCCACTAATCTCCTTGAGTCCAAATTTGTACCACAGCCTCATGTGATACTCCTCTAACCCCTGCATCTTTCCCTGCCCGAGGAGCCATGATTAAGGGGGGTAGAACCCCATTTTTCTTCTCTGGGCAGCAGCATTCTCCCTCTCTCTCTCTCAGCCTCTCTCTCCCTCCTTGACATTCCAGAGCATCCAAGGCTCTCCTCAGCTTTTGCCCATACCCCCTGCAGACGCCAGACACAAGTGGGCGCGCGCAAAAAGCCGCGGATGCCGGCCATTTGCATGCTCTGGAGCTCGTGGCAGAGCACCCAAGCGTTGACACCGCGTCCCCCGACCACCTCGAGCGTCCCCCTTGCGCCAGTCAATGTGCCTCGACGTCCGCAACACGCCACCACCCTGTCCCCCTCCTCTCTCTTCCTCCTACTACCTCCTCTCGCACGCGCACCGGCCGCCCGAGGGCTCCAATGGGCAGCCTCACACGCGCGATGCCTCTAACCCGTCCCCGCTCCCCCTTTCCTTCTTCCCCGACTTGGACCACGCCCACAAGCACCGCAGACAACCCCGAACCTCCTCCCATGGCCACCACTGCCATTTCCGCGGGTGCTCGTAGGCCGCGTCCACGGTGAGCCGTGGCCTCGCCATATAAGGCCGCCCCTGACCTCCCTCTGGAGCTCCTTTGCTCTCTCTCTCTCTCTCTCTCTCTCTCTCTCTCTCTCTCCCGTGCACCCCCTGGACCAACCTGCACCTCCTCTCGTGCCCTCCGTCGCTCCCCATGGCCGGAGCCGAGCCGCCGAACTCCGCCTAAATTTGCACCCACCGCTCCTCCTCCTCCCCTCTAGACCACACCAGAGCACCTCCAACATCCCGAAGGGACCCTCCCGCACTTCGTTCTCTCCTCCCCGTGGCCGTCCCATCGAGCTCCATCACCACCGCCAGCCTCGCCCACCACGGCCAATGGTGCGCTCGCATCCGACCACTCCTGCGGGCATGGCGCACCTCGGCAGATGCGGCGCGGCCTCCTAAACCCGCCGGTGTGCTGGGCATCGCCGGAGGTGGCCGGTGCCGCTGGGGAGAACGCCGGCACCCGCTTGGCCTTGCCTCCCCTGCCTCTGCTCTATTCGAGCGGGAGGTAGGAGACGGCCTGAGCACCAGGCCCCGCACATCAGCGACCCAGCGGGCAGGCCCGACCGTTTAAGTGGAAACGGCTTCGGCCGGATCCGCCTCCCCTGCGCGAAGGTGCACCCCCGCGAAGCCGCCTTCGACATCACCACCTCTGCCCGCACAGCCGAGCCGCTGGGCCGGCCCACGGTCTATCTGTCGCCCCGTGCGCAGGATAAGGTTAAAGCCTTGTTTCCTTTTTCTTTTTCCAGTCAACTTCAAAAAGCCATAAATAATTCAAATTAACTCCAAATTTGATGATTCAAATTGCTAGTAGCTCATAAACTCATGATCTATCTCATGGAACAACTTGCACATTTTTCTAGGAACATTATCTTCACACACATTTATCAAAACCCCATTTTCCATTTCTGTGATGAACTTTAGAAAATCACAGATAGCCCATTTTTGATCCAAATGCCAAGATTCAAATTTCTAGATGCTTCTAAGTTCATAACTTAGGCTATGAACATTTTTATTAATACTTTATGTGCCACACAATATGATGAGCCATTTCTTCATATTTGTCAACTTTGCAAATTCATAGGAAATTCATTTGAACTCCAAATCCAGTGAAACCAACTCCTAGATGCTTCTAAAATCATGATTTGTTAAATGGGTGCCTTTGCTAATTTTTCAAAGATATATTTCTGTACACTTCTTGTAAATCAATAAACCCCTTGATTCCATCATATCAAAATGTTTAGAAATATCCACTGACCCAATTCGAATGAAACCACTCTGGTTATTTTTCATATAACCAGAGATGTCCTAGAAAAGTCAAATTAATATTTTTAGAGCACTTTTATTTTCTGCCTTGTTGGGTTGCATATTATGATTGTTTCGACGTTAGTTGACGAAGTAGACGGAGTACTTGGAGAAGGACCAGAAGACTTGAAGACTCTGATGAACCAGGCAAGCAGCCCTTTGACCATGTCTATGAAACCCTTTTTATGCATGTCATATAGCACCATATTGTTGTTGCAACGGAATCATGATGAGGTGGTAACCACCTTGATGGGTTGCCTCTGTTACTTCCTCGTTGATACTAGCATGGTGCATGACCCTACCTTCTTATGAGGGTTATGCCGGTGGGAGTAGATAGGATGCGATAGTAGTGGCTACGCAAATGGGACGGGAATATGCATGGTGATGGAGACGAAGTATTTACAAAAGGCTTTTCGAAAACCCTGTCGGGTGCCACTTATGCCCGAAGGAGATAATGAGTTGGGTAACCACTTGATGATGAAATGGTGTACCAAGGCAAGTGTGTGTGTTGTTTTCAAAACGGATTGGTTTAAGTTGCGACCGTTATCCCAAGCTTACATGCGCAACCACTCTACCCTTACATGGGAAAGGGCATTATTGATTACCTAGGCTGATACTAGCTTGGAGCCCGCATTACTACTGACGGGAGAGTTGTTGTTGCGCTCTCTCGGGACGGGGTCGTGCCAGGTAGGGCAGCCAAGAAATTTTTTATGGGGCACCGGACACACCGTTGGTACCCCGTGCTAGTGGTATGTGGGGAATATGGGAGCGAGGCTCCACAATTTTAAGATGTGAAATATTGGGCATGGGGGTTACTACCAATCGAGTGGACTCTATGTTAGTGTCGTCTAGGGAAAGATAGTGATCGGGTGCTTACCCCAGGTACTTGAGGTACCGCGGGTCGTGGCTGACACGAAAGTTCCCCGGATCTTGTGGGTAAAGTGTGCAACCTCTGCAGAGTGTAAAACTATTTGAATAGCCGTGTCCACGGTCAAGGACAGTTGGGTAACCGCTCTTGGGCTACGTCCACATGTTTACAAAGTAGTGTATGTGTTTGGATAAGTGGGAAGAACTACTTGGGTCAAGTCAAAGGACTTGACATGATTGAGTTGGGTTGATGCCCACTCTATTTATGTTGATATCTATAACCTGTCCTCATGGTTACTTGAATTCTCCTGATGCACGTCTTACAAGTTGTTGAACATGTCATTGCACTCAAAACTAGCTTTCTGCAAAAAATTACCTATATCATGCATTGTTGTATCTTGAACCAAGACATGGGTTGCTTGCGAGTACATTCAAAGTACTCATTGGCTTGCCACTGGTTATTTTATTGGCCAGGCATGAAAGAACATGATATGAAGAAGAATACTTCGGTGACGAACATGCGAGCTAGGACGCTTCCCAGTCAGAATGCCTCTAGGGTTAAGGCAGATGGCATGGGTCCAAGTTATCGACGAAGATTTCCGCTGCAATGTTATACTCAAGACTTGACCATAATGGTCCTCTTGTGTAATACGGTATGTATGGATGTAAGACTCTTGTTATTCAGCTTCTGTGTGTTCAGTGAGCATTGATCTCTGGGATCACTGTACACATGCATTCGGTGATCACGACTTATGAGTCGGGGTCCCCACAAGGCTTGAGAAGGACAAACTTACTCTAGTGGTGAAGACCAGCTCTATAAAGCCCTTGTCCATGCTGATGGGGGGCAATTCAAGAAGTTTACCACAAAATCTTCTTCATAAGCACTGCATTTATTCTAGATTTTGTTAAGAGTAAATATAGATGTGATAATATAAGAAAAAATGGAGAATATTTAAGATAAGATGAAGAGTGATGCTACATAACCAAGTAGCTATAAATGTAAGTACAGCGATACAGGCAAAAGGTACAACCAAGAGCAATGCAAAGCGAAACTTCTTCAGTACCCTCGGTGTTATCCAACCTTATGGAAAGAGTAAATATAGATCTGATGTGTAGAAAATGGAGGGCAAAGAAAATAAGCTGCAGAGTGATGGTACATGAACAACTAGCTATCAATATAAGTACACTGATAAAGGACAGCAGGTACTTACAAGAACAATGCAGAGCTAAACTTTTTCATTGGCATTGGATATATTATACACTAATGTAACCATTCATACAGATCAGATAATTTGGAGCGAACAATTGATAAGCAAGCTATCATGCATACTGCTGTCACATAATGAACCGGGTATGAATGCAAGTACAGTGACACAAGACAACATGTACTAACAAGATTAAAGCAGCGGGCAGCATATTTGTGATATCCTGTCGTCCTTTTCAAACCGGAATTCTTCTTCGGGCAGATTTCCTATAAAAGAGATCCATAAGGCACATGCAGAAAAGTAGAAGTTCAAATTTTCATGGGATATCATAGACACTACCTCATCCTGGGAACGAGAACAGTGCATAACAAGGTTTTTCCATTCAATATCTTCTAAATTTAGCACATGAGACTTCACCGGAAATTTGTTTATAGACTTGCCATCAAAGTGTGATTTCCTCATGTAACACCGATACTGCTGCAATGCTTTCTTGAAAAGCACAAGCAAGCTTTGCTGGTAATGACTATCCAGATTGACCCTCGCCTATTTACAACAATGTAATGTAAATCATTGATGTGTTCAATCAGGAGAAAACAGGAAAATAATCACCATGAATAATAGCACTTACACGTAAGTGGGACAAGAAGATGTGAAAATGGTGTTTGTCTTCACTATTATCTTCCCATGATGGGAATATATGCATGTTGTCCCTAACAACATTGAAAGCATTGTCTTTTAAACTGGGAATAACTGGAATGTGGTTCCAATCTACAGGAATTGGCCGTCTCTGTAGTTGGGATAGGTCTTCCGCCGGTGGAATTGCTTTACTTTTTGCTGGAGTGGGATTTTTCTGTGGTACGGCTGGTGCTATGGAAACTGAAATCGGCATACCTTTTGCTGGAGTGCAGGTCATGTGTGGTGGGGCTACTGGTGTGGCCAGTGAAGTATGGGTACAGTCTACTGGAGTCGGTCCTATGTTTTGTGTCACTGGTTGTAGAGCCAATATAAGTGGGGTGCTATCTGATTTCTCCGGCACCACCATGTTTTTCAAGGACTTTGCTGGTGCTCCTTCAGGTTCGGCAATCACCCTCTTCCTTTTTGATGTCTGATGCACAAGAATAGTATTTGAGTGAAAAAACATGGTATGATGACAGATGGAATGTGTATTGATAATGGATGGGCATGGCATCTTGACATATATGATGAGTAAACTAAGCAGATGGCGGTGCAACAAAGTAGAAGAAATGCAAGACACCTTATGCAAGATAAATGCAATCAATAAAACCTTGCCAAATTAGAACAGGCACCTTGATGGGTGAACAAGACAGGCCATCTGCCTTCGACTCCTCAAGGTCAGAATAGTCATTAGGATCATATTCTGAACAAGAATCTATAGGTGGGGAGCATATGAGTTTCATTGCATCTAGAATGGCACTCAATGCCTTGGTGCCAATTTTGTTAGTCGTTGAAGTGTTCCACAATATTCTTCTGATGCGCGCATTCTGATATCCACTGTTTTTTTAGAACTGATGATAGTGGGAGAGGATCCCACTGACTTTAAATTAATGAGTTAAAGAGTTAGCACAGTCCCGTACAGTCCAGTCAACCTACATACATGATCTACATAGGGGGGTGGGGTAGAGGTTACAAAAGATCCCAGCTCTTACAATGCAGCAACTAGAGATAGAATATATGGAGCAGACTCTGGCTTGGCCCTATGGACCAGCATAGCAAAGTCACTCTTAAACCTGGCCTTCCAAGATCTCAAGGTTGGTTGAACCCCTCTAAAGTGTTTGTCATTCCTTTCCTTCCAAATCCCCCAAGCGGCCACCGTGAACACCTCCATGAACATGGGCCTATTCCAAGACTCTTTGCCTGCGTGCAGCATCTCCAGCCTGCAATCAGTAGCCGGCCACTAGTTCCCTATGCTATCCCAGCATCTTTGGCTGAAAGGACAATTGAAGAAGAGATGTGCCACATCTTCCTCAGGGGGGTTTTGGCATAACAAGCATGTGTAGTCATCATCTTGGATTTTGTAGTGCCTCCTTCTCAACATATTTCTGGTGTTTAAGCGGTCAGCTAGCAGTAAGCAGGCAAACATCTTCCATTGCATTGTGCACTTGGTTTTCCAGATCCAACAGAAAGCCTCATCAACCTGCATGCTTCTGAAGCAATGTTCATAAAATTTAGTTGCTTTGAAAGCACTCCCACCCCAGACACAGGACCAAATATCCATGCCCTCAGTCAGGGCCACATCAGACGTGGCATGTTGCAATTCTGTCACTTCTAGACTAGCTTCTACCGAGAGGGGCAGATGGGACACATCACTCAAACTCACCGAGGACAATAGAGATCTGACTGATATGTCTTGGTCCTTGGCAAAAAGAAAAGGCCCTCGGAAAAGATTCTTGGAGCATGGTATCATTCCACTCATCTTTCCAGAACAGTATCGTATCTCCTGCCACCAGAGATGCTTTGGTAATCCCCCTGTAAATATCAGACAGCTGCATGAGATCTCTCCACCAAAATGAGCCACAAAGGTCAGTCGCATGCAGAGTACGGTCAACATGGTATGAACTCCAGACAAGCTGAACCCAGGGAACATCTTGTTTGTTGTAGAATTTGTGTAATTGTTTCAGTAGAAGCCCCTGGTTCTGAATTTTAAGGTTTATGATCCCTAAACCACCCTTGTTCTTCGGTCTACAGATCAATTCCCACGCTGCCAGCGAATTACCCTTGGTACCATCATCAGTTTTCTTGAGCCAGAGGCAAGATCTACGGAGCTTGTCCAGGTGTTCAATGATCCTGGGGTTTATCTTAATGGAGCACATAGCGTAGATTGCTAAAGAGGTCACAACTGAGTTTAGGAGAGTTAACTTGGAGCCATAGTCAAGCAAAGAAACCGCGGCCGGAATTTTCCTCTGCACTGCTGTAACCATGGGCATCAGATCAGTCACCGAGGGGCGGGTCGTCCCCATAGGCAGCCCTAAGTACGTGAAAGGCATTTGTCCCACAACACAGCCAAAGATTGCCGCCATCTCCGACGACGTCCCTAGATCCATGTTGATTGGCACAAGGGTTGATTTATGAAAGTTAATTTTCAGACCAACCGACAAGGCATAATCCAACAGTATCCCTTTGAGAACTTGAGCTTGGCTAGGACAGGCAGGGAACACCACAATCGTGTCATCCGCATACTGGATCACGGGGTAGTTTTCATGATGCGATGGTATCGGCAGATGAAGCTGACCAGCCCTAGACGCCTCGTTGATCGCTGCTTGTAGCAAATCTGCAGCAAGGACAAAGATGAGGGGCGAGAGAGGGTCTCCCTGTCTCACACCACACTGACAAGGAAACTGCTTCCCAGGGGTTCCGTTAGGCAGGACAGACGAGGTGCCCGAGGAGAAGATGCATTTAGTCCATCCGATCCATTTCTCACTAAAGCCCATGTGTCTCATGATCTCAATCATTGGTTCATGCTGAATTGTATCAAACGCTTTGGCAAAGTCCAACTTCAGCAGGCAGCAAGCACGACCAGAGGCTTGGCATTGGTGGATGTACTCGAACGCCCTGGCCAAGCAGTCTTGGATCGATCTCCCTTTAAGAAAACCGTATTGGTTTCTGTGGATGATTTTGAGGATTATACTTTGCAACCTATTAGCCAACAACTTGGTTATCAACTTCAAGCAACAGTTAAGGAGGGTGATAGGCCTATAATCATTTGCAGTCTCTGAAGAATAGGTTTTCGGGATCAGGGTGATAAACCCAAAGTTGAGACTCTGATATCCACTATGAGTACATACAATATCTGAGAAGCATGAAAAAAAAAGTAGTGAGATTATCTTTGTAATGCAGAGGATATTCGAATATAGGGGCTCCCTGTAAACCTTGTGTGCTATCACTGAATTCTGATGAGAGAGCCCATGTGTGGTGTAATATGGTGCGTGCATTAATATAATTTGGCACAAGTACACAAAAAATAGGCTCCAGAAGTAAGGATAGTTGGCAAATGATAGGTTCATAATATACTGTATACAGAGTTTATTGCCAAACCATGATAGCAAGAGCACACAACAACTAGGCAAATCGTAGTGTACATAAAAGGGGTACACCATAACCAGGATATATAAATTGGGAAAGTGGAACTGTTGGAAAATATAGTGTTGTATTGCCACTCATAATTGAAAGCCTATCGATCACGTACAGGCCAGCTCTATCAGTTGTTGACTGCAGACGTCCCTGCTGCCCTTCCTGACAAGGAACATACTGTACGTACTAAATACAGAATAATAAAAGAGGAACATGTTAAAGAATAGAAGAGGAAGCATATTTTTGAGGTTCTGCTTCTTTGCATACAATGTTGGTTGCCCACTCATGATGAATCACAGCGCCCAAAGAAATGCAATTCCATGTTGTCTCTCTATATGTGGCCACATGCATTTGGCAAATCAAGTGGGAGCATTAGCTGACCAATTAAATGTTTGTCTATTAACTAATATCAATATCATATCACAATTCGTATTTGAAGAAGTAAGCTTTGGACTTATGATTGGTGTGTTGTTTAGCTTCCAGAGTAGACTGTTGCTAGTGCGACACAAAGCAGCTACACAGATCATAGTGTAGATATAACGGGAAAATCGTAAGCGTCACAACTAAAATCAGGAAAGTGGAACTTGATGTAAAATATAGGCTACTATTGCCAGTACGGCTAGAAAGGCTTCGGATACCAGCTCTCTTTAACTGAAGGTGTGGTACTGTTATTATCAGTGTAACTCTCAAAGGCGACACAACTCCCCGCATTTCCTTACTAATTTAGAGGATATAAGTGGGTAGGGAACTACAATTCCTATCCCAATGTTTACAAAATCCTATGAATCAAAGAGGCTCGAAGAGTTGAAAGTGTCCATCACAACCGACCGAATAGACCTCTACACTGCAAATGTCCCTGCTCCTCTTCACTACAAGGAACATACTGTACTACTATCATACTCCCTCCATTCCAAAATATAAGTCTTTGTAAAGATATCCACTATGGATCACATACAGATGTATACAGATAAATTTTAGAGTGTAGATTCACTCATTTTGCTCCATATGTAGTCCATGGTGGAATCTATATAAAGACTTGTATTTAGGAACGGAGAGAGTACTTATTAAAGAACAATAGAAGAGGAACATGCTAAAGAAGAGCAAGCAGATTTTGGATAATAAAATGTTCGTTGTCTAGTGCCCACACATGATGAACTAGAGCACATTAAGAATGCAACTCCCTACTGTCTCTCTATATGTGGTGCACGTGCTTTTTCGAAAGTAAAGTATGAACATTAGCTGACCAATTAAATGTTATCTGTTTTAGTAATATCAGCATCATATCAGATTCGTACTTGAGCAACAAGTTTGGAATTATGAGTGGCACGTTGTTTAGCTTGATGGATTCAGGAGCAGTGCTAAGAGGTACGATGATGGTACTGAATATAAAGGCATGTCTGCATGCAAGTCGCGTGAATTTTGTCATTTGGGTCAGTCGACCATTTCAGGCGGTTGGATGAAGATCCTACGTCTCCTAACCCTTCTTCTTCCTCGTCTCTCATTCTTCCCATACAAAACACCACACGGGCCGCCGGCGGGACCATCGGCCCCCACCGCCTGTGTTCCTCCGCCATCCCCACCCCCACCCCCGCCCCCACCCGCGTCGAGTTTTCTTCGTTCGGCGAGGCCCCACCACCGCCCCCCACAACCAAAGTCCCCACCTGAGCCCCTTCGTTCGCACCGGTGAACTCTGGCGAGCTCTGAAAAATCGACTGACCCAATTTTGAAATTTAGTCTACTGTGATTTAACTAGTGGAATATAAAAAGCGAAAACCATAAGCATTGGGAGTATAGTGTTGAGCGTGCCTCGAAAGAAGTTGGTTAGGGGAGCCAAGAGGGGCCCATGAGGGTGGGGGCGCGCCCAGGGGGGTAGGACGTGCCTCCCTACCTCGTGGCTTGCTCGAAGCTTCCATGACGTCTACTCCAAGTCTCCTGGATTGCTTCCATTCCAAAAATAACTCTCCCGAAGGTTTCATTCCGTTTGGACTCCGTTTGATATTCTTTTTCTGCGAAACACTGAAATAGGCAAAGAAAAACAGCAATTTGCACTAGGCCTTGGGTTAATAGGTTAGTCCCAAAAATAATATAAAAGTATAAAATAAAGCCCATTAAACATCCAAAACAGAATATATAATAGCATGGAGCAATCAAAAATTATAGATACGTTGGAGACGTATCACGCCCCCACCCCCGCCGCCACCCGTGTCGAGTTTTCTTCATTTGGCGAGGCCCCACCACCGCCAGGCCACCGCCTCCCACAACCACCGTCCCCACCCGAGCCCCTTCCTTCCCTCCGGTTAACTCCAGCGAGCTCTCAAAATTTGACTAACCCAATTTTGAAATATAGTCTACTGTCATTTAACTAGTGTGGAATATAAAAGGGGAAAACCATAAGCATTGCGAGTATAGTGTTGAGCGTGCCATGGCTGATCTGAAGGTGCAAACCGGACAAAGGCAACTTCGCAACCAATGTTTGCTTTCAACTAACAAGTAAAATCCTAAGTGAAGGACAAGAAATCACAGTAAAGCAGTGGCGATCTATTTTCTTGTTGTAATAAATAAGTTGAGCAGATACGAAAGAGTACCGCCTTTGGTGTGGCGCCGTGTATGCATCTGCTGAGAAATTGACGATGCTGCGGTAGCGATGGCTGTCGACGGCGTGGAAGCAGATCTAGGAGGGTAGACGATGGTGGCGGGGGAAATATCCTGGCGAGGTGGACGAGACGGTCATAGAAGCGGCTCCGGCAAGGTGGACGACGGTGGGGATGAAGCGAGAGGACGGGATGCAAGGATCCTGGTCTGTAGCCGTGGATGAGAGAGGTCGATCTCTTGCAATGGACGACGGCTTCGGGGTATCAGCTCCGACATTGTGGAGGAGGACGGCGGTGGATGGGGTGGCGGATGGAGGAGGCTGGGGTGGAGAGGGTGTTTTAGCGCCCACGGAGTACGAATGGGGAAATGGAGGGAGAGAGGAAGGGGGAACCATGTCTTCAGGGCACGCTTGTCTCAAATGCGAGGAAATTTACAAACTTAGCCCCCATTTAAAATTTCCTACATCATAGCAATATTAGTCTGTTGGGGATAGGACGGTAATCTCCCATACACCGAGTATTTGCCGACAGAGATTTCGGCCGATGAGAGTTTGTTTTGGCACCCACCGTGTATGAATCGGTGAGGGAGGCGATTTCGGCCGAGCAGACACTGTGTTTTGGCGCCCACCGTGTATGAATCCGGTTAAGAGGCGGTTATGTCATGTTTGAGTGAAATTACAAACCCGCCCCTATCAAGACCTATTGAAATCGAGCCGACATGTGTTGCATGTCAGGGACATGCAGTAATTTCCATATCCCTATATTGGTTTCGGGCGGTTACTGCGAGTTTGGCCGCTTCGTTCAATTTTTTGAGAAAAAGCTTGCACGTTTACTGTGCCAACTCAATTCGAATCCATTTTGTATTCTATTTTTGTTCGGGCAGGATCCATTTTCGATTGGAATAAAATTCTATATACATAATTCTTTTATATATATATACTTTCAAAAGCACAACAAAGAATTATGCTCCTTTATATATATAATATGATTTACAAATACAATGATCTCAAAATCAGAAGGTTGAATTCAAATTTTTAAACCAAATTATGTTCTACTAAAATGTATGGATCAGTAATATCTACATATTAAATAACATAGATGCGCGTCAATTCATATGAGTATGCATGTTTGATAGATCAATTTTGGTTCGAGTATGAATCACATGTATCATCATCTCGAATTCAAATATTTGAATCCCTTTTATGCTAACATTTTCTATACATGCAACTAAATATTTGAATCTCCTTTCATGCCCATCTCTCTCGGATGCTCCTTCATGTAGATATCACTCTCTTTTCTCCAGCTCACCTGCACGCTCACTTCATGTTTCTCCTATTTTCGCAAACATGGTCTCTTGACATCTCCCTTGAGAAGTGTCACATTCTCCCTATCATTATACATTACACGGTTTTCATTATCTCTCACGTCTCTATCGTTCTCTGGTATCACTAGGTACCTAAGCTTTCTTTTTCACCGCCACACACACTCTCACTCGTCTTTCACTTTGCCTTTCTCTCTATACGGTTCTCTCACGCACCCTATATCTCTCTAGATATGACTCATACCACTAAAATTACTATCTCCCGCAGACACAACATTTGTTACGGTCTCCTTTCCGTCTCCATCTCAGTTATAAAACTGACATTATTCATTTGTTTACCTATCAGACAAACTCTCCCTCTCTCTCTCTCTCTCTCTATCTCACACACACACACACAACTCTTGCTTCTACTCCCCTTCCCGAATACCGTCTCTCTCTCTCACACACACACAAAACTCTCGTTTTCGCACCCCCGACTCGTATTTCTCTCACAAACATTAATTGACTAGCCTTGATACGTCTCCAACGTATCTATAATTTTTGATTGTTCCATGTTGTTATATTATCTATCTTGGATGTTTTATATGCATTTATATGCTATTTTATATGATTTTTGGGACAAACCTATTAACCTAGAGCCGCCAGTTCCTGTTTTTAACTTGTTTTTTAGTTTCGAAGAAAAGGAATATCAAACGGAGTCCAAATGAGCTAAAAATTTACGGTGATTTTTTATGGACCAGAAGAAGCCCCCGAAGCAAAAGAGTTGAGCCAGAAGAGCCACGAGGCCTCCACAAGGGTGGAGGGCACGCCCTCCGTCCTTGTGGGCTCGTCGTGGACCCCCTGACGTGAAACCGACGCCAAAAATTCCTATAAATACAGAAACCCCCCACTTCTAGGGAAAACCCTATTAGTCGCACTTGAAATATACATAGCGGTAGTGCTGGGTCCAGCGCTATTGCTACCGCGCTACAACTAAGTTGTAGAAGTAGTGCTGGTAAGGGTAGCGCTACTGGTAAGTATGGTTAGCAGTAGCGCTGCCCTGACAAGCGCTACTGCTAACTCTCTGTAGCGCTTGAACAAATGAAGCGCTGCTGCTAATCCAGCACTGCTAGTAGATGCTTTCCAGCGCTACTGCTAGTATTCATGCTTTCATAGATTTACACCCCCTCTACGTATTTGTGATGTATTTATACATGCTATATACAGTAGTTTCATCAGATCATACTAAACATGCATTATTCTCATCATATCATAGACATACAATAGTCTCGTCATACCATCATCATTCAACACAAATATCATCACATCTCGAAAATAGCGATACATAAGTCACGTCATATCTCGAATAAGTGCAGCTGCATGGTCATGGCACACACACAAGTTTCATCATCTCTATCTAAACCATGATGTAGAAGAGAAGAGCGATCAGCATGAGCAAGAGCGCGACTATGTAGTACTTGAGGCACCAGTGCCCCCGCTCATGCCGGGGTCTCCACCTCAAGTAACTACTTTCCGCTTCGGCTCTGCTGCTGAACCCTCTGTGGCTAGCACCCGGGTACTTGTCCACCTGGGCCTGAGCGTCTGGCCAGTGGTCGTAGACTCCTGGAACCCTCCCAATGAACACGGCGTAGCAGTCCTTCCCCATCTCTGATCTATGTACCTACATCGTCAGTTGATGAATTGAACGATAATATGCAACATAATGTACTTAAGAAAACAAAGAGGCATAATTAGCAAAATACAAGCAACCAATAGTAAACATAAATGACGAAGTTCCTTATACCCAACCTAATTAACTAGAGCGATCTACGCTAGTTCAGGACCACGGTTTAGTTACATCACATAGATTTGTCGTGCATAAATTCAAAGTTTTGCGATAGAAAGATAGTAGCAACACATTTTCATCGACAATTAGTCCTCCATGTCGGCGGCCCAATCTTCATAGTCAGGGAGGAAGCACCCGAGCTTCTTGAAAGGCTTTAGGTCCAGACGCTGAGCGAGTAGCAGTGCTGGGACATCAGCCTGCGTGATTGGCGGATGGTAGAACATCCCCGTTGATTCAAGGACCTGCTTCATCATCACTTGGGCAAGTTCACACTGTACGTGATAAAACTCAGCTCGGATTCGATGATCCGGTGTCTTTCCCATGCTTGTGGCCCAACTTACAATCTCGGCATCTTCTGTAGTAGCTTACATGCGAAGTCGTTGATTATCCCTTCTGTACTCGAGCAGGTGATGCATCAGGTAGAATCCATCAACCTTACTGGTGTGCGGTTGCTGGATGCAGCATAAGTCGGTCTTATGCTGGAAAACCAGCCCGTTCTTCCTATGCCTTTTCACCTTGATATATCCACCAGACAGGTCGAAGCTTAACAGGGCACTATCGAGAACACTCTTTACGTGCGTGTAATCCTTTTTCTTAAGGTTCTTCGATGAGTCCAAGTACATAGCATGGGAGTATTCCAGGTACAGAACAATGAGCAGGGCGTGCTTGCAAATTAGCCTTCGTGCTTGCAAAGGAATGATTAACACTTATGAAAGGATATGCGCAGATGACTTACGTGGGATGATAAGGCAGGAGAATCGCTTCCTTGTCCTTCTTAGCGATCATGAATTAGCTGAGGTAGTTGCTCGCATAGTCACGGTGCTCTTTGCAAACTACCAAGAAGCTCTCGTGCATATAGTACGGGTCTGCGACGCAGATATATTTTATGTTATCGGTCCTGATGAAGTAGTTGAGATACAGCGCATACATGCAGATGAACTGGAAATCTAGCTTGGTCATGTGGAACATGTCGTAGATGTAGTCAAATCGCAGGATGAACTGATTCGCGAGCCAGGTCTTGACGTGCAACTTCCCACCCGGCACCTGAGCCTCATAAAGCGGGTATCCTGGGTTTTCCGCGATCAGAAGGCTTTTCTCTCTGGCCAGCACATCTAAATGGAGTCTCTTTAGATCATTGTTCAATATGTGCTCTAGCGCTTTGGCAGGTTGGATCGGCTCGCCGGCGACATGGAAATGCTTCGCACCTTCGACAGGTATTCTGTCTACCACCCGGAGCTTCTGAGGTGGCTGGCTGCTTGAAGCAGCTCTGGCGCCTTTAGGGCTTTCTTGTCCGGTATCCTCCTTTACTTCTTGGCGGGTGGCGGTAGTGAGCCCACCATACCTTCCCTAACCACCACCCCCAGTGTCGTCGGGCTAATAAGTGGACGGGCCTCGGGGGGTTGCTGGGTAGAGGCGGCATCTGGAGGTGTCTCCTGCGAGGATCACTTGAAGAGAGACTTTTCGCATTCCGCCTTAGGACGTTCCGGCTCTGGCCAATCAGGCCGCATCAAGTCATCATCTCCACGCTCATAGCCTGAGTCTTCGTCATCCTGATAGATCAATCTTCCATCATCATAGGCGGTATTGAAATACTTGTCTGGGTCATCATCATCATCCTCCATGTCATCATCAACATTTGCTTCTTCGACAGCAGGCGTGACATGATCTGGCACTAATGGAGGCTCTCACTCGCGTCGTACGCTATAACCCGCCACGACAGGTGTAGGTAATTTGGTAGGTGGGTGGTGTTCACACCTTCTTCAGAAGGTGGCGTTGGTGTCATACTGGGCGCCTCGAGACGAAGAAGAGACTTCGACCAAGGCAAGAACAAGCTCTTGCATGTGCCAATCCTCAGGGGGGTCTCGTCTTCATCGACTAGTACCGGAGCAGGAAAATCTTCGAAGCCCGCTAAGACACTGGCCACGTTAACCTTGAAGACACCATCAAGCATCTCTCAGTCGTGGAACATGCGGTCCTTCGGCTTCACGATCGTTGCCTTTCCCACGGCCACCTTCTGGCCCTTGATGTCATACAGTAGGGTGCATGGGGTATCGTCGGCCTACGAAGAAGACATGTCTGCGACGTCAAATATCCGAAAGGAAACTGAAACGGAAGACTATAGACATGCTGATTAAAAGGGTATGACGTGTAATTACCGTGAGGGCGTCGAGCTCAGCCAGCGATGAAGGCCCGCCGACTATGCCAGAGATGGAGGTCGGGCTACTATGAACAAGAGCGGGACCTTTTGCGGTTACTTGAGCAAGTCCTGGTGCTGTGGTGTTCGTCGATTTGCTCCCGGCAAAGCTGGGAAGGGGAAAGTCCTCTGGCCGTGCATTTGGATTGTTCTTCGACCAATAGAAAATTGCTGGAATCAAGCTGACCAGCGCGTCAGTAACCCTACATTGACTAGCCCGACCAACTCTTCTTTGGTCTCAGCTTTGGTCTTACTGACCGCAATCGCGAGCTTCTCGTCGATGGTCTGCTGAGTGATGACCAACCGTCTCTTCCTTCTTTCCTCTGGCGCCTCGCGGTAGCACATTGATGACCCACAAGTATAGGGGATCTATCGTAGTCCTTTCGATAAGTAAGAGTGTCGAACCCAACGAGGAGCAGAAGGAAATGATAAGCGTTTTTCAGCAAGGTATTCTCTGCAAGCACTGAAATTATAGGTAACAGATAGTTTTGTGATAAGATAATTTGTAACGAGCAACAAGTGACAAAAGTAAATAAAGTGCAGCAAGGTGGCCCAATCCTTTTTGTAGCAAAGGACAAGCCTGGACAAACTCTTATATAGAGAAAATTATTCCCGAGGACACATGGGAATTATCGTCAAGCTAGTTTTCATCACGTTCATATGATTTGCGTTCGGTACTTTGATAATTTGATATGTGGGTGGACCTGCTTGGGTGCTGTCCTTACTTGGACAAACATCCCACTTATGATTAACTCCTATTGCAAGCATCCGCAACTACAAAATAAGTACTAAGGTAAACCTAACCATACCATGAAACATATGGATCCAAATCAGCCCCTTACGAAGCAACGCACAAACTAGGGTTTAAGCTTCTGTCACTCTAGCCACCCGTCATCTACTTATTACTTCCCAATGCCTTCCTCTGGGCCCAAACAATGGTGAAGTGTCATGTAGTCGACATTCACATAACACCACTAGAGGAGAGACAACATACATCTCATCAAAATATCGAACGAATACCAAATTCACATGACTACTAACAGCAAGACTTCTCCCATGTCCTCAGGAACAAACGTAACTACACACAAAGCATATTCATGTTCATAATCAGAGGAGTATTAATATGCATAAAGGATCTGAACATATGATCTTCCACCAAATAAACCAACTAGCATCAACTACAAGGAGTAATCGACAATACTAGCAACCTACAGGTACCAATCTCGGACTTAGAGACAAGAATTGGATACAAGAGATGAACTAGGGTTTGAGAGGACATGGTGCTGGTGAAGATGTTGATGGAGATTGGCCCCCTCCCGATGAGAGGAGCAGTTGTGATGACGATGGCGATGATTTCCCCCTCCCGGAGGGAAGTGTCCCCGGTAGAACAGCTCCGCCAGAGCCCTAGATTGGTTCCGCCAAGGTTCCGCCTCGTGGCGGCGGAGTCTCGTCCCGAAAGCTTGCTTATGATTTTTTCTTGGACGAAAGACTTCATATAGCAGAATATGGGCACCGGAGGGCCACCAGGGGGCCCACGAGGCAGGGGGGCGCCCAGGGGGGTAGGGCGCGCCCCCACCCTCGTGCCCAGGGTATGGGTCCCCTCTGGTATTTTCTTCGCTCAGTATTTTTTATTATTTCCAAAAATAACTTCCGTGGAGTTTCAGGACTTTTGGAGTTGTGCAGAATAGGTCTCTAATATTTGCTCCTTTTCCAGCCCAGAATTCCAGCTGCTGGCATTCTCCCTCTTGATGTAAACCTTGTAAAATAAGAGAGATTAGAAATAAGTATTGTAACATAATGTGTAATAACAGCCCATAATGCAATAAATATCAATATAAAAGCATGATGCACAATGGACGTATCAACTCCCCCAAGCTTAGACCTCGCTTGTCCTCAAGCGGAAGCCGATAACGATAAATATGTCCACATGTTTAGAGGTAGAGGTGTCGATAAAATAAAATACGGACATGAGGGCATCATGATCATTCTGATAACAGCAACATATATATATTGTCATATGATTTTTTATGCTCAAGTAATAATCTATTCACAATGTCAAGTACGAATCAGAAACTTTATTGAGAACTAACAAACTATAGTCTCAGTCATTGAGGCAATTGCAATTTATCATAACATCAGAAAGAGTCTATGTAAGAGCTTTTCAGCAAGTCCACATACTCAACTATCATTTAGTCTTTCAGAATTGCTAACACTCACGCAATACTTGTGGTTACGGAGTTTTAATCGGACACAGAGAAAGATAGGGGCTTATAGTTTCGTCTCCCAACCTTTTACCTCAAGGGTAATGTCAACAATAATAGTTCATGCTAACTTACATCCAACTAGATATATATATCAGGATCTTTCCAACACATTGTGCTTGCCAAAGGATAAAATGTAAAAAGGAAAGGTGAGAATCACCATGACTCTTGCATAAGGTAGAAGATAAAAGTAAAAGATAGGCCCTTCGCAGAGGGAAGCAGAGGATGTCATGCGCTTTCAGGGTTGGCTGCACAAAATCTTAATGCGGAAGAACGTCACTTTATATTGCCACTTGTGATATGGACCTTTATTATGCAGTCCGTCGCTTTTATTTCTTCCACATCACAAGATCGTATAAAGCTTATTTCCTCCACACTAATCAATCATACATATTTGGAGAGCAATTTTTATTGCTTGCACCGATGACAACTTACTTGAAGGATCTTACTCGATCCATAGGTAGGTATGGTGGACTCTCATGGCAAAACTGGGTTTAAGGATATTTGGAAGCACAAGTAGTATCTCTACTTGGTGCAAAGAATTTGGCTAGCATGAGGGGGAAAAGCAAGCTCAACATGTTGGATGATCCATGACAATATACTTTATCTCAGATATAAGAAAACATAACCCATTACGTTGTCTTCCTTGTCCAACATCAACTCTTTAGCATGTCATATTTTAATGAGTGCTCAAAATCATAAAAGATGTCCAAGATAGTATATTTATATGTGTAACCTCTCTTTCTTTATTACTTCCTATTAATTGCAACGATGACCAAAGCTATGTTTGTCCACTCTCAACAACTTTTAATCATCATACTATTTCCATGTGAAGTCATTACTCTCCATAAGATCAATATGATATCTTTTTATTCCTTTTTTTATTATTTCTCTTTTCTTTTATTCCCTCAAGATCATAGTAAAATAATCAAGCCCTTGACTCAACACTAATCTTTATTATATAGCTCACGGACTCGATTACAAAAATGGATCACAACGCAAAACTCAAAACTAAATCATACTAAAACTTTATTCTACTAGATCAAGATATTACTAAAAGGATCGAACTAAGAAAAACGGAAAAGATAGAGATGTGATGGTGATACGATACCGGGGCACCTCCCCCAAGCTTGGCAGTTGCCAAGGGGAGTGCCCATACCCATATGATTATGTCTCCTTCTTCGGAGGCGAGGAAGATGATGGTGACGATGACAATTGTGCTTTCAACTTCTTCATGTTGTAATTGAGAAGAGCAATTTCCTATTTTAAATCATCGACCTCCGATTCCAGCTTCAAGATCTTGTCGCATAAATCTCCTTTGCTTTTCTGCCGAAAACGAGAAGGAATAGATCGGTTGTTAGACAGTTTAGCCCTCTTAGGGAGACTAGACTTCTTAAACTTCACGTGCATATCCCAGGGTTGAGGTAGAGGGACATCTTCCTCCTCCGAACTTGAATATTTGATCTTCATCAAATGAGCATCCTCCTCCTCATCTGTAGTTCGACCACAAGGAGATAGATCTCCATAGGTCTTGGGATCAGCAGTGAGGTGTGATACATAGCTCTTTCCGTGATAATCCTGAGATGACATCTTGCTCTAATCTGGGGCAGAAACAGCTCGAAACAAGAACAGAGGATATTTGCGTGATACAGAAGTCAAAACCTTCGGGAGATTATATAATGAATTTTTACCGACCAAAATACGTATCGTGCAAGAAAACGGAGTCCGGAGAGCACACGAGGTGCCCACAAGGCAAGGGGCGCGCCCAGGGGTTAGGGCGCGCCCTCCACCCTCGTGGAGGCCTCGTGTCCTTCTTGGACTGCTTCTTATTTTTCTATTTTTCTAAATATTCCAAAACGGAGAAAAATTGCCATTAGAACTGTTTTGGAGTTGGTTTACTTACCGTACCACATACCTATTCCTTTTCGGAGTCTGAAACGTTCTAGAAAGTGTCCCTTATGTATTCCTCCGGGGTTACGGTTTCAATAACATTAGTTTCAACATTTATAGGATTACCTGAGATATAATGTTTGATTCTTTGACCGTTCACCACCTTCGGATTTGTGCCTTCGAAGTTGTTGATTTTTATGGCACCGGAACGATAGACCTCCTCGATAACGTAAGGGCCTTCCCATTTAGAGAGAAGTTTTCCTGCAAAAAATCTTAAACGAGAGTTGTATAATAATACATAATCACCTACATTAAACTCACGCTTTTGTATTCTTTTGTCATGCCATCTTTTAACTTTTTCTTTAAACAGTTTGGCATTCTCATAGGCTTGGGTTCTCCATTCATCAAGTGAGCTAATGTCAAATAACATCTTCTCACCGGCAAGTTTGAAATCATAATTGAGCTCTTTAATGGTCCAATATGCCTTATGTTCTAGTTCGAGAGGTAAGTGACATGCTTTTCCATAAACCATTTTATACGGAGACATACCCATAGGATTTTTATACGCAGTTCTATAGGCCCATAATGCATCATCAAGTTTCTTGGACCAATTCTTTCTAGATCTATTAACAGTTTTTTGCAAAATTAATTTGAGTTCTCTATTACTCAATTCTACTTGACCACTAGACGGTGGGTGATAAGGAGATGCAATTCTATGATTAACATCGTACTTAGCAAGCATTTTACGGAAAGCACCATGAATAAAATGTGAACCACCATCAGTCATTACATATCTAGGGACTCCAAACCTCGGAAAAATAACTTCTTTAAGCATCTTAATAGAAGTGTTATGATAAGCACTACTAGTTGGAATAGCTTCTACCCACTTAGTAACGTAATCAACAGCAACTAAAATATGAGTATACCCATTGGAGGCAGGAAACGGTCCCATATAATCAAAGCCCCAAACATCAAATGGTTCAATAACGTGAGTTAGAGATCTGGAGAAAGGAATGTGACGCTGAGTGGATTATGGTTAGTCCCTCCAAAAAGCGTGCTACTTTGGGTTTGATTGCTATGCATAAACCACCACCAAAGTCATCTCTTAGATCGGGTTCATCGACAAGGAAGAACATCTCCTTTGCCACGTTCCAGCAGTATCCAGCTTGTAAGGGTTATAGATACCCAGCTACTTAGCTTTGTGTTGATGCGGTTTCTGAGGCCGCCTATGAACTTAATGCTAGTGAGAAGGTGATCATGCCATCATCGCCGGCGAACAACCTCCAGTGGACGGTGGCAACGCCACCCATCTCATTTGAAACGGTCAACGTCCCTGCCAAGAATACTGCCGTGATATCCGGAACTACACCGATCTGTTTAGGCAATGAGTTGCCGGTTACGCACGATATCGTGTCATCTAGTTGCGTTGCACCGGAATCTCCGGCCCAACATGGATCACCGGCCCAACATGGCTCCCCGGCCCCCTGTATGGTTTCTAAGGCCCAATCTACGCCCCAACCATCAGTGGCTATCTTGGATAATTCTGTTTCTGCGATTGGAAATTATTCTCAACTGATTATGGATGCCGACCGGCCGGACTCTCCTGGTGATTCTGCTAGGGTTAATGATATTATTGATGATATTGTGTTCAACGTTTGGAAGTGCCAGAACTATTTATCTATGTTTCATCACACTAGCTCGTGCACAAAGCAGGTCCGTTGCCGTCGATGCTTTAGATTGGGCCACAGGGCCAAGGGATGCTCCGACTCTGCGCCTTCCCTGGCTTACAAGTGGGTCCCACGAGTCAATCCTGATTCTCCGGGATGGTTAGCGGAGATATACTTGCCCGGCGCCTTGGTTTCTCCCTCACATAACCCTCTGGGGTCTTTGCCCAGTCCCATCACGCCTGCCACCCCATCGCTTCCGCCATTGCCCGCAGAGCCACCGCCCATCACGCCGCCACCACCTACCTCACCACCGCCGCCCAGCTTGTCTCCACCATTATCCCCCGCGGCTCCTACCTCGCCATCAGCTCACTCACCGCATCCAGCAATGGCCACCTTCGCCCTCGACCCCATGCTGTTTGTCCCGCCGGGTTTTGAGATCATCGACGGTGGTCCGCGGCGACTCCCGCGCACCTTCTACTCTCCTGCTGTGGCTCCTGATCGTCAGCATGAAGACTACGCCATTGCCATCGTCGAGCCTGCTCCTCTGCCTGAAGAAGTTCCCATCTTCAGAAATATGGTCAGTGATTTTGTTGTCAACAATCTTGGACGCCCCGTTCTTGATGCTCAGCCTTGGATTCAAGGAGTTGGACTCTTTCATTTCCGTAGCCCGGTTGCTAGGCAAGCTCTTGTAGATCATCATCCGTTCGAACTTGACAATGATAGGTTTGTTCGATTTGTGCCACATGATGAGGGTATTAATTACGGAGCTATTCAAGGTTTTCGTCGGGGCTGGGTTATGATTGTTGGAATACCCCTGGATTATAGGCGCACGCAGTATATTGTAGATGCAATCAGCACTTTTGGCCGTTTTCATCACTGGCACCAGGAAGATCCTCTGCTTGTTCGTACTCTGGCGTACGTTTCTTTTCCGGCGACTACCTTAGTGCCGCGTGATGTAGTCTATCGAGAGTTTGCTGACTTTGGGGGTTCTCGCATATCTTGGTCTGCTCTGATATACATATTCTCCGCAGACTTTGCTGATATTATGCCAGCTGATGAGGATCCTATGCCCTTCGATGGCAACCCTCACCCACTCCCTGGACATCTGCAATTTCATAACCACAACTGGGTTATGCCTGAATTTCCTGAGATTGGTTGGGATGAGCTACCACCACCGGCTCACAATCATGCACCACCCCACCAGGATGCTCCACATGATGATCTGCATGTTGTGCAGCAGGAGCTTGTGGATGAAAATCATGTTGATGCGAATCAATCGCAAGAATCAATCATTCTGCAAGTATCGGATGATTCTGTTAATGCTCAACCAGTAGAACACATGGTGATCTTTCAGCAACCAGCGGCCCCAATGCAGCCTCCTCTTCATATTGGGCAAGTTCTCACTGTATTTGGCCATGTTCTTCCCCCTGTTATGCAATGGCAGCGCACCTTCCAGAAGTTCTTGCCAGCTATTTTCACTGCTGAAATCCCAAAGTTTGTGTTCAAGACTGAATTTGGGTCTCTAGTGCTGCCTAAGTGCTCCTGGGATATTTGTTACAATGGAGCAGATGTCAGCTTCTCTCTGCAGCCTCCGTCAGGCTCCTCTTACAGCCTTCCATGCCATGCTTCTCCAGTTAGGAGACCAGTTGCAAGGGCTCTTTGCTTTGATGATCTCTCTGAACGTGTCACCGAGTCCTTTGAGTTCACGGCTGTCCCTGAGGTGACCATCAAGCGTGACCGGAAGCCGAGGTCTGCTAAAATTTTGGTGGACACGGAGGTTCGCCGTAGTGCACGTCTAAGCGCGTTACGCGATGGCTTTCATAGAACTCCATGCAGAGGCTCTCAGCAGATCAAGACCCAGCATACATTCAAGAAGCGGAAAACCAGTTCTTCACAGTCTGATGGGAACCCGTCAGTGCCTCCACCAACGCCTATTGCTTATATTCAGCGTATCGGGGCCCGCCTGCGCATTGCTCCCGGGAAGATCTCCAAGGATAAGCTTGAGGCTGATCCTTCTACCTCCTCCAACAGCAAGAGTTCTGATGATTAGTTGCATCGGACAGCTTTATGGTCCATGTCGTACCGCTTTAAACGCCATCTATCTTTATTTATGTTTTCATATTTGGTTCTCTCTCCCATTGCTATGCTCAGCTGGTCAGTGTAGGTCATTGCATGATCTACTTTTGTTGCATTCTATTGTGGTTTGTAATGAATCAGTCCGAGTTTAAAGACTGGAAGGTTTTATGTTGGAACGTGTGTGGTCTTAATTCTGAAGCACGGCAATTAGCGGTTAAACAAAAGATTGATGAAAGTGGCTGCTTTGTGGTCTGTCTCCAAGAAACGAAGTGTATGCATATCGATCACAGGTTTATTAGGAGGTTTTGTCCACAAAGTTTTGATAATTTTTCGTATGTGCCTTCGGTGGGCGCCTCGGCTGGTATGGTCATCATTTGGAACTCCTCTTTCTTTGAGGGTAAATTAATTGAGGCAAGGCCTTATGGTATTATTCTGGAATTCCGCTCTAAGCATACTTCTGACATTTGGACCCTAATGTCAGTTTATGGCCCTTGCCAGGGTCCGGACCGCGATGATTTTGTGCAATGGTTATACAACCTTGACATCAACTGTGATGATAATTGGCTGCTTTTGGGCGATTTCAATTTTATGCGGTCGTTGGAAAATCGTAACCTACCTGGGGATAATGTCAATGACATCTTTCTGTTTAATGAAGTGATTGGCCACTTGGGTCTTGTTGAGCTACCAATTAAGGGACGGCAATTCACTTGGTCAAATATGCAAACTAAGCCTTTACTTGAACAGATTGACTGGTTTTTTTACTTCTGTTGCATGGACTTCGGATCATCCCAACACGCTAGTCTTGCCGCTTGCACGCACGGCCTCCGATCATGTTCCGTGCATGGTCTCAATTACTACTGCTATTCCTAAGGCTAAAGTCGTTCACTTTGAAAATTATTGGATTGATTTGCCTGGTTTTTACGATTGTGTTGCTCAAGTTTGGAACAGGTCCATGGCCAGATCCTCTGCTGCCTTAACTATTTCCTCTAAATTCAAGGCACTTCAATATGCCCTCAAGAAATGGCATGTGAATCTGTCCACAGTTAAGGCGCTCATTTCAAACTGCAACAAAGTGATTCTATACTTTGATGGACTGGAGGAGATTAGGCCTTTGACTAGGCCGGAGTTTAATTTCAGGCGAATTGTGAAATTGCATCTGGAGGATATCTTACACTGGCAATTTGTATATTGGAAGCAACGTTGTACAATACGAAGCATTAAAGTTGGTGAGGAAAATTCGAAATTTTTCCATGCCATGGCCACTAAAAGGTTTCGGAGAAACACAATTTCTTCAATTAAGAATGGAGCAGGTGATGTGGTCTCGGATCACCAACAACTAGCTGGCATGTTTTGGTCTGATTTTAATCAGCGTATGGGCAATGCAAAAGTAATCCGCATGGGATTTGATTTGGACACCTTAATTGCGCGTGTTGATGGCCTTGAGGATTTATCCCAGCCTTTTTCATACTCCGAGGTTGAATCTGTCATTAAGAACATGCCAACGGATCGTGCTCCTGGTCCCGATGGTTTTAATGGCCTGTTCTTAAAGAAGTGTTGGCCAATCCTAAAGAAGGATTTCATGCAACTTGTGAAGGAGTTCTATGAGGGCAGATGCAATCTGGAATGTCTTAACACATCATTAATTACTCTGATCCCCAAAAAGCATAGCCCTGAAGTTGTCGGCGACTTTCAGCCCATGTCGTTGACCAACACGTGCTTAAAGTTTTTGACTAAGATGCTTGCTAACCGCCTTAAGAAAGTGATCCTCAGATGCATCCACCGCAATCAATATGGTTTTCTCCGGTGTCGTTCTATTCAAGATTGCCTGGCCTGGTGTTTTGAGTATATACACCAATGCAAGGCCTCGAAGCGGCCCATCGTCCTCCTTAAGCTGGATTTCACGAAGGCCTTCGACACAATTGAGCATGAAGTTATTCTCAGAATTTGCAATGCAAAGGTTTTGACTCCCGTTGGACTGGATGGATTAATAGCATATTGTCTACGGGATCTTCTTCTGTGCTTCTCAACGGTGTGCCGGGCAATCATTTTGTTTGCAGAACGGGCGTGCGTCAGGGGGATCCCCTATCACCGTTGCTGTTTGTGATCGCGGTTGATTTATTACAATCTGTAGTCAACGAGATGTGTTCCAGGAACATCCTTTCACTGCCAATCCCAACCAGCTCCAGCGACTACCCGATTGTACAATATGCTGACAACACTTTAATTGTCCTGCCTGCGATCGATGATCAACTTATTGCTTTCAAGGAGATGCTTGACACTTTTGCGGCGTCAACAGGGTTACGTGTCAACTTTAGTAAATCCTCACACATTCCAATCAATATGAGTGATGAGGAAGGTGCTAGGATGGCTTCTTTGCTCGGATGCGACGTTGGGTCCATGCCATTCACGTATCTAGGATTGCCAATGGGAACTTCTAGACCTACAATCTATGATCTGCTGCCTCTGGTCGATCGCGTTGAGCGATGTTTATCTGCTTCCTCATGCTTGCTAAATCAAGGAAGCCGACTGCAACTTCTACAGTCGGTGTTGTGCTCCATGCCAATATATTTCTTGTGTACCTTATCTCTTCCCAAAGGCATTTGGCAGCAATTAGAGTGAATCATGAGACAATGTCTGTGGAGAGGCAACACGGATAACCCACGCCAATCATTGGCTGCTTGGGATATGGTTTGTCGCCCTAAGAAATTCGGAGGTTTGGGTGTTCTTAACTTGGGCATTCAAAATGAGGCTTTGTTACTAAAGCATCTCTTCAAGTTCTTTAATAAGGTTGACATGCCTTGGGTCTCTTTAACTTGGGACACTTATTACGCATCGTCACTGCCTCAAAGCACCCATATCTGTGGCTCCTTTTGGTGGCGTGATGTCATGCGTTTATATACCAATTTCTGCAAGCTAGCTGTTCCACAAGTTCATGTTGGCGACACGGTGCTTTTTTGGCTCGATCGTTGGCAGCTGGGAAATCGTGTTGTCCTATTACACGAGTGCTTCCCAAGGCTACATTCATTTGTAGTTGATGATGCAATCACTGTCAAGGAGTTTATGGAGCTGCCTGATGCCTTGGATCACTTCCATCTGCCTCTGTCACTGGAGGCTTATTCTGAATTCACAGAGCTCCAGGCCCTGCTGCCTCTGTGTAACACCCCGAGAATCATGCTACAGTAACTCTCTGTGATTAAGCTAATCATGTTGCTAAACAGGGCTTGATCACATTGGAATCACATTTCTTTTCAAACTCCTAATTCAAACTTCAATTAAAATTAAAGTGGAAAATAAAAGTTTTCAAAAATTTAAACAAAAATGTTCGGTGGGTGCCAAATAATACACTGGTAATTATTGTGGAGAAAACTCCTTTTTAGAAAATGCCTAAGTATTTTAAAATGGATTAAAAGGTGAAAGAAAATAAATAAAAGAAAATGCAAAACAAAACAGAAAACAAAAAAAATAAAAACAAAAGCCCCCCCACTGGACCTGGCCCAACTGGGCCAACCCCAGGCCCAGCCGGCCAGCACCATCCCCCCCCCCGGCCGAAAGGCCCAGCTCCACCCCGGCCCACCTCTCCCACTCGCCCTCCCCTTCCCTGTTCCCCCGACCGGGGTCGGAACAGGGGCCGGTCCCCGCCGCACCCCCTCGCCGGCGACGGGGGAGGATAAGGACGCCAGCGCCCCCCGCCTCCTCGGGCCCCTCTCCCACTCGCCCCCGCTCACCTCTCGGCCTCTGCGCCTCTCTCTTCCCCCCCCAGATCCGCGCCGCTCCTTCCTTCCCCACGCCCGACGCGGTCGCCGCCGTTCTCCGTCGTTCACACGGCCACCGTGCCCACCTCGCCGCCCCACGGTGTCTCCAAGGACCGCCGACGCCCGCTGCTTCGTCTGGTGCAGCCCGTTGGAGACCGGAGCCCCTACAACGAGCACACCGAGCTCGTCTTCAACTTCGGTCGCCGGCGACCCCTTTCTTCCCCGGCGCCGACCTGCTGCTCCTAAGCCTCTCACCGGCCTCCGTGTGCCGCGCGGTGAGCTTCTCCCCCTCCTCCCCTGTCCTTTCGCTCTCGCGCGCCCCCTAGCTGCTTCCCCACGCGCGCCCGAACGCAGCGCCGCGGAGTTCGTCGCCGGCGGGTCTCCGGTGACCAATTGGTCATGGGCGTATGCCCGTTAGCTTGACCGCATCATGCAGCACCCGCCTAGCTGGTTAGTTTGGCCGCTCGCGCGCTCTAACGCCGCACCCGCTCCAGCCCGAACTCCGGCGCCGCTTTTGCTCGTCGCCGGCGCCGTTTCCGGCAGCTCCAGCTCCGGCCGGTCTCACCACGCGACGCGGCGGGCTCTCCCCGTTCGAACGCACCCACCCGCGCCCGTGTAGGCCCCCTGTAGACGAATCCCGACGGGGCCGAGCGCCCTCCGCCGCGTTTTCGTGCTCGCCGGCGTTCAACCGCCGGCCTGCTGAGCTGGCACACCTGGGGCCACCCCTGGGTCACTGCCAGCGGGCCCCGCAGGCCCCGTTGACTGGGTCAACCCAGTCAACGTGCTGACTGGGCAGGCCCAGCCACTGACATGCGGGCCCCGCCGCATAATTAACAAAAAAAATGTGTTTTATAAATAAAACTAATTAATTAACCTGATCAGTCACTGACAGGTGGGCCCAGTAGTTTTACTAACTAAATTTAGATTAGTTTGAACTCTGTTTAACCCACTGTCTATGACAGGTGGGTCCCCCGTGTCAGTTTTGACCAGTCAACCGGACTGTTGACCGCTGACGTCACTCATACGTCATGCTGACGTCATATCCCTTTTCTGTTAATTAAATAATTCCAGAAATTCAAATAATCTTTGAAAATTCATATCTTTTAAACCGTAACTCGGATGAAAATGTTTTCTATATGAAAGTTGCTCAGAACGACGAGACGAATCCGAATACGCAGTCCGTTCGTCCACCACACCTCCCTAACCTATCGAACTAGCAACTTTCCCCCTCCGGTCCGTCTGTCCGAAAACGCGAAACATCGGGAATACCTCCCGGATGTTCCCCCCCTTCGCCGGTACCACCTACTGTCGCGTTAAGACACACCTAGCACCGTTCATTGTCATGTCACGCATCGTCATGCTTATGTTTGCATTGTATTTACTGTTTCTTCCCCCTCTTCTCTCCGGTAGACTACGAGACCGACACTGCTGCTGCCCAGTTCGCCTACGGAGTCGACGACCCCTCCTACTTGCCAGAGCAACCAGGCAAGCCCCCCCCCTTGATCACCAGATATCGCCTATTCTTCTCTATACTGCTTGCATTAGAGTAGTGTAGCATGTTATGCTTTTCGATATCCTATCCTGATGCATAGCCTATCCTTGCTACTACTGTTGATACCTTTACCTGCAATCCTACATGCTTAGTATAGGATGCTAGTTTTCCATCAGTGGCCCTACATTCTTGTCCGTCTGCTGTGCTATACTATCGGGCCGTGATCACCTGGGCGGTGATCACGGGTATATACTTATATACTACATACATGACACATGTGATGACTAAAGTCGGGTCGGCTCGTAGGAGTACCCGCAAGTGGATCTTTGTGGCGGAGCGACAGGGCAGGTTGAGACCGCCTAGGTGAGAGGTGGGCCTGGCCCTGGTCGGCGTTCGCGGATACTTAACACGCTTAACGAGATCTTGGTATTTGATCTGAGTCTGGCCATTTGGTCTATACGCACTAACCATCTACGCGGGAGTAGTTATGGGTATCCCGGCGTCGTGGTATCAGCCGAAGCCTTCTTGACGTCAGCGACTGAGTGGCGCGCGCCGGATTGGACTGGAACGCCACTAGGCTAGGTCTGCTTCCGGCCGCGTACGCAACGTGCAGGTGTGCATAGGGCGATGGGCCCAGACCCCTGCGCGCATAGGGTTAGACCGGCGTGCTGACCGCTCTGTTGTGCTTAGGTGGGGCTGCGACGCGTTGATCTTACGAGGCCGGGCATGACCCAGAAAAGTGTGTCCGGCCAAATGGGATCGAGCGTGTTGGGTTATGTGGTGCACCCCTGCAGGGAAGTTTATCTATTCGAATAGCCGTGTCCCTCGGTAAAAGGACGACCCGGAGTTGTACCTTGACCTTATGACAACTAGAACTGGATACTGAATAAAATACACCCTTCCAAGTGCCAGATACAACCCGGTGATCGCTCTCTAACAGGGCGACGAGGAGGGGATCGCCGGGTAGGATTATGCTATGCGATGCTACTTGGAGGACTTCAATCTACTCTCTTCCACATGCTGCAAGATGGAGATGTCCAGAAGCGTAGTCTTCGACAGGACTAGCTATCCCCCTTTTATTCTGGCATTCTGCAGTTCAGTCCACTGATATGCCCCTTTACACATATACCCATGCATATGTAGTGTAGCTCCTTGCTTGCGAGTACTTTGGATGAGTACTCACGGTTGCTTCTCTCCCTCTTTTCCCCCTTTCCTTCTATCTGGTTGTCACAACCAGATGCTGGAGTCCAGGAGCCAGACGCCACCGTCGACGAAGACACCTACGACACTGGAGGTGCCTACTACTACGTGCAGCCCGCTGACGACGATCAGGAGTAGTTAGGAGGATCCCAGGCAGGAGGCCTGCGCCTCGTTCGAATCTGTATCCCAGTTTGTGCTAGCCTTCTTAAGGCAAACTTGTTTAACTTATGTCTGTACTCAGATATTGTTGCTTCCGCTGACTCGTCTGTGATCGAGCACTTGTATCCGAGCCCTCGAGGCCCCTGGCTTGTATTCTGATGCTTGTATGACTTATTTATGTTTTAGAGTTGTGTTGTGATATCTTCCCGTGAGTCCCTGATCTTGGTCGTACACATTTGCGTGCATGATTAGTGTACGGTCAAATCGGGGGCGTCACAAGTTGGTATCAGAGCTGACTGCCTGTAGGAATCCCCCTTTCCACACTCCTTGGCCGAAGTCGAGTCTAGACATTACGAAAACTTTTACTAACATGGCTGTGTGTCTTACAGGCCCACGTCGCCATTGGGTGGTACTAGGATCTTTTACTCCTCGACCTTTACTCTGGGACTCTGAACTCTCTTCTACTCGGGTTAAACGAATTTACTAACTCTAACACTAGGATCCCGTGACCGCATTCACCCCAAAGTTGGATAAGCCATAGTTGTTTCTTAGAATAGTATTTTGAACAATTCACACACTGTCATTTGACTCCTTTGAAACGTCTTTGCTTTCAGATGGAACCCACGAGGCAGGTCGTTCGCCACACGACGGCCATTGGTGCCTCGGGATCACCTGCGGTGCTAGCTGAGATGATGACCTATCTGGGTTATCGCTGGCACCCTGAGTACACCGTCTACGAGGAGTACCAGGACTTTAACCAGGAGCAGTACCGTGCCATCGTCCACCTCTACTCGCGGGAGTATGACTCCACTACTGTGCTGCACACCGCACATGGTGTTGGTGTGACCATCGATATGGCTGTCCACGATGCTGCCTATGCTGCTCTGACACGTCTTCGTGGAGAGTATCGGGATTTGGACACCTCCCCTTTCAGGCACATTGCTATCGCATCGGATGTTGGTGCGGAGGGATACTATACTGCTGCCTACTCCACTGTCACCCGAGAGCCCTTCTACCATCAGAACCTGGTTCTGCATGCTGATGGGCTGGATCGAGCTAACCGAGCTCTTCGCCACGAGATGTACACCACCCGTCAGCACCTTTACCGTGCTCTGACGCTGCTGCACCCCTTTGTCCGATCTGGACAGGTACCACGTACTGCGATCTACCCAGCCAGGACCGTGATGCCCCACAGTGTCGGTTGGCCAAAGGTGGGAGGCTACTCTCCCGCACTTGGTCCTCTTCTGCCACCTGAGCGTCGGGCTCTACACCTGAGTATCCGCGGCCCCCAGTCTGCTGACGTGGAGGGCTATCCGTTGCCTCACTACCAGCTGTCGGGCTACGATTACCTCCACAGTACCTCTTGGGACTGATTTAGTCTTGCTTAGTTAAGTATTAGTTGCAGTCGCCGCGAGCCTGTGTGCCGCCTATGATGTTTAGGTCTATGTACTGAACTCTGTGTACTGAACTCTATGCATGACCCCTTTTGTAAGTTATGCCGACTACTATGTAGTAGCTATCGTGCTCCTCTCGTTATGCATGTTTCATCATGAATGATTCTTGTCTTTGCAAATATTTCTCAATGCTGAACTACCCCTGTTATATATTAGCAGGATGGTTAGACCAGGTGGTCGTGGTCGTGGTGGCGATGCCCCACCACCACCTGAGTACATGGCTGGTATGATCCAACAGTTTGAACTGAACCGCCAATTCATGGAAAATATGATGGCTCAGTTTCCTCGCCCCAATATGAACCAGCAGCAAGCCCAAGTGACTCTTCAAGATTTCATACGCCTCAACCCAACCATCTACCGCAGCTCAACTCAGCCTCTGGATGCTGATGACTGGCTCCGTGACATCACCTATGAGATGGAGTCTGCTGATGTAGCCCCTGCCAGCTATGTCACTTTTGCTTCCTTCTTCTTGAAGGGACCCGCAGCTCAATGGTGGGACAGCCACAGGCGTACTCTGCCAGCTGGAACAATCATCACATGGCCAGACTTCCAAGCAGCTTTCCGTGCCCGCTTCATTCCTCAGGGAGTCATGGACCGGAAGAAGCGAGAGTTCCGCAACCTCACCCAAGGCAACAAAACTGTTGAAGCTTATCAGCGGGAGTTTCTGGACTTGTCTCGCTATGCTGAAGAGGACATTGCAACTGATGCACGCAGACAGGAGAAGTTCCGTGATGGCCTTCAAGCTGACATCAAGCTCGCACTTCTAGTGCATGACTTTGCTGATTTCGCCACCTTGGTGAATAAGGCCATCAATGTCGAGACTGGTCTGCAGGAATACCAGAGCTCTCACAGGCGCAACCGTGACACGGGCTCATCTTCGGGCTCGCCCGCACAGAAGCGTAAGATATGGATCCCGAACAGCATGTACCGTCCAAATGCATCTGCCCCAAGGCAAACCTATGCTGCACCTCGTCTGCCTCCACCACCATCTAGGCAGTCAAGACTTCCAGCTCCACCATCCCAAGCTCCTGTTCCCACTCCGAATAATGGCTTGTGCTTCAGGTGTGGTCAACCAGGACACCGTGCTAGAGAATGCAACCAGAACCAGAATCAACTGGCCCTTCCAGCAACTGGCCGTGGTAACAATCAGCCTCGCAACAACAATGCTAAGTCTTATGGTCGTGCTCATATCAACCACGTTGATCTCAACGAAGCTCAAGACCAGCCTGCTACTGTGATGGGTACACTCCTCGTAAATTCAGTACCAGCATCCGTTTTATTTGATACAGGTGCATCGCATTCATTCATGTCAGAAGATTTTGCATACAAGCACGACGTTAAATGTGAGGAGATGAACACTTCGGTACTGGTCAAAACCCCCGTGGGACAGTGTCAAACCTCCTTGGTTGGCATCGATGTCCCCGTGGAAATCGAAGGGCTGGAATTCTATGCCTCTCCCATTATCCTGAAGTCGTCTAACATCGACCTCATTTTGGGTATGGATTGGTTGAAATGCATACTGCTTCTATAGTTTGCGCCACTAAAACCGTCCATCTGCTACACCCTTCAGATGAAATAGTTGCTTACCAAGCTCATCTGGTGCAAAATGCCGAGGCAAGGCTCTATGCATTGAATGCATTGAACGCTGCACCACTCGAGGGCATTGAAAACATTCCCGTCGTGCGTGAATTCCTCGACGTCTTTCCTGAAGAACTTCCAGGGATTCCCCCTGCTAGAGCTGTCAAATTCATCATCGACTTGAAACCAGGCACCACTCCTATAGCCAAGCGACCCTACAAAATGCCGCCGCATGAACTCCTTGAGCTTAAGGAGGAAATCGACAAATCTCTTCGCAAAGGATTCATTCGCCCAAGTTGCTCTCCTTGGGGAGCACCTTCTCTCTTTGTCAAGAAGAAGGATGGGACAAACCGGTTAGTTCAAGACTACCGTCCTATAAACCAAGCTACCATCCAGAATAAATACCCCCTTCCTCGGATCAATGATCTGTATGATCAACTGGCGGGTTCGTCAGTGTTCTCTAAGCTCGACTTGAGGTTGGGCTACCACCAGATCCGTGTTCGCGAAGAGGATATCCCAAAGACCGCCTTCGTGACTCGCTATGGTTCATACGAGTACACCGTCATGTCTTTCGGTTTAACCAATGCTCCAGCCACCTTCTCTCGTCTGATGAACTATATATTCATGGATTACCTCGACAAGTTCGTTGTGGTTTATCTGGATGATATCCTAGTATTTTCCAAGAACGAAGAAGAACATGCTGAACATCTTCGACTTGTGCTGGAAAAGCTACGAGAGCATCAACTATATGCCAAGTTCTCCAAATGTGAATTCTGGCTACCCGAAGTAACCTATCTCGGGCATGTCATCTCTAAGGATGGTATTGCCGTCAACCCTGAACGAGTTCAGGCTATTCTTGATTGGACTCCTCCCAAGAACGTTAAGCAAGTCAGAAGTTTTCTCGGTCTCGCCAGCTATTGCCGTCGATTTGTCGAGAACTTCTCTAAGATCGCCAGGCCTCTGACTAACCTGTTGCATAAGGGTGTCAAGTTCCAATGGACAGACAAATGTCAGGAAAGTTTCCAGGCACTCAAAGACAAGTTGACTTCTGCTCCAGTTCTAGCTCCACCTGATACTAAGAAGGACTTCGTCATTTACTGCGACGCTTCCCGTCAAGGATTAGGCTGTGTCCTAATGCAAGACCGCAAAGTGATTGCTTATGCCTCTCGGCAATTGCGCCCTCACGAAGAGAACTACCCAGTTCACGACCTCGAACTTGCTGCTGTCATTCATGCGCTGAAACAGTGGCGACATTACCTTCTCGGTAATCGTTGCGAGATCTTCACTGACCACCAAAGTCTGAAGTATCTGTTTACTCAGCCAGATCTGAACCTCCGTCAACAGAGATGGATGGAGCTTGTTGCAGACTTTGACTTGGGTATTTCCTATACGCCAGGCAAGGCTAATGTAATGGCTGATGCCTTGAGCCGCAAGTCTTACTGCAACCACCTCCAGGTTCATAAAGTTCAGCCCTCGCTTGTTGAAGAATTCAGGAAGCTGAACCTCCATATTGTTCCTCCGGGTGCACTCGCTCCCCCTCCTAAGGAGTTTGGCAAGGTGAACCTCCACGTTGTTACCCAGGGTTCCCTCAATACCCTAGTTGCTAAACCAGATCTCGAGGACAGCATCAAAAGGCTACAGAAGTATGACTCTGAAGCCCACAAGATTAAGCGCTACCTCGCAGAAGGAAAGCCCTCATTCTTCACCATTGCTGAAGATGGCACCCTATACTTCAAGGGCCGCCTAGTGGTGCCATGTGCAGAGAAAAACCTGGATATGACACAGGAAGTTATGAAAGAAGCTCATGATACGCCTCTATGTATCCATCCTGGTAGTACAAAGATGTACCAAGACATCCGTCAGAGATTCTGGTGGTCTAATATGAAGCAAGACATTGCTCGTTATGTTGCTGAATGTGACGTTTGCCGTCGTATCAAAGCAGAACATCAAAGGCCTGCTGGAACTCTGCAACCTATCTCTATTCCTGAATGGAAATGGGACCATGTTGAGATGGACTTCGTCACTGGATTTCCCAAATCACAGAAAGGTAATGATGCTATTCTTGTCGTCATTGACCGGCTTTCCAAAGTTGCACATTTTCTGGCAGTCAAAGAAACGATCACAGCTAGCCAGTTGGCAACGCTCTATATGTCCAGGATTGTTTCACTCCACGGTATTCCATTGGTTATCAGCTCAGACCGTGGCAGCTTTTCACTTCAAGATTCTGGGCAAGTTTCCAAGAAGCTATGGGAACTCATCTGTCATTCAGTACTGCATTTCATCCTCAATCGCAAGGGCAAGTTGAACGCGTCAATCAAGTTCTCGAAGACATGCTTCGAGCTTGCGTTATTTCCTTCGGCAAGAAATGGGAGGAATCTCTCCCGTATGCTGAGTTCTCTTATAATAATAGCTATCAAGCTAGTCTGAAGATGGCCCCCTTCGAAGTGTTATATGGACGAAAGTGCCGGACCCCTCTGAACTAGTCAGAAACTGGGGAACGTCCACTCTTCGGTCCGGATATTATCCAAGATGCCGAAGAACAAGTCCGCATTATTCGCGAGAATCTCAAGACTGCTCAGTCACGTCAGAAGAGTCAGTATGACCGTCATCATAAAGACATGGTCTATCAACCTGGCGAAAAGGCTTATCTTCGAGTCCCACCTATGAAGGGTGCTCACCGCTTCGGGATCAAGGGCAAGCTAGCTCCTCGCTATATTGGCCCATTCACTATTCTCGAAAGGCGTGGAAAAGTGGCATACCAACTGGAGCTACCGCCGAACCTTTCTCAGATGTGTTCCATGTGTCACAGCTCCGCCGTTGCTTCAAGGACCCAATCCGAGCTGTGGATCATGAAGTGCTCGAATTGCAGCAAGACCTCTCCTATAAGGAGCATCCGGTCCGCATTCTCGACCAAGCTGAACGCCGCACATGTCAGAAGGCGATCAAGTTTCTCAAAGTCCAGTGGTCGCACCATTCTGAAGATGAGGCCACTTGGGAACGAGAGGATCGTCTGCGCGAAGAATACCCCGCACTGTTTCCTTCTACCTCCTAAATCTCGGGACGAGATTTCTTGTAGTGGAGGAGATTTGTAACACCCCGAGAATCATGCTACAGTAACTCTCTATGATTAAGCTAATCATGTTGCTAAACAGGGCTTGATCACATTGGAATCACATTTCTTTTCAAACTCCTAATTCAAACTTCAATTAAAATTAAAGTGGAAAATAAAAGATTTCAAAATTTTAAACAAAAATGTTCGGTGGGTGCCAAATAATACACTGGTAATTATTGTGGAGAAAACTCCTTTTTAGAAAATGCCTAAGTATTTTAAAATGGATTAAAAGGTGAAAGAAAATAAATAAACGAAAATGCAAAACAAAACAGAAAACAAAAAAATAAAAACAAAAGCCCCCCCACTGGACCTGGCCCAACTGGGCCAACCCCAGGCCCAGCCGGCCAGCACCATCCCCCCCCCCCGGCCGAAAGGCCCAGCTCCACCCCGGCCCACCTCTCCCACTCGCCCTCCCCTTCCCTGTTCCCCCGACCGAGGTCGGAACAGGGGCCGGTCCCCGCCGCACCCCCTCGCCGGCGATGGGGAGGATAAGGACGCCAGCGCCCCCCGCCTCCTCGGGCCCCTCTCCCACTCGCCCCCGCTCACCTCTCGGCCTGTGCGCCTCTCTCTTCCCCCCCAGATCCGCGCCGCTCCTTCCTTCCCCACGCCCGACAAGGTCGCCGCCGTTCTCCGTCGTTCACACGACCACCGTGCCCACCTCGCCGCCCCACGGTGTCTCCAAGGACCGCCGTCGCCCGCTGCTTCGTCTGGTGCAGCCCGTTGGAGACCGGAGCCCCTACAACGAGCACACCGAGCTCGTCTTCAACTTCGGTCGCTGGCGACCCCTTTCTTCCCCGGCGCCGACCTGCTGCTCCTAAGCCTCTCACCGGACTCCGTGTGCCGCGCGGTGAGCTTCTCCCCCTCCTCCCCTGTCCTTTCGCTCTCGCGCGCCCCCTAGCTGCTTCCCCACGCGCGCCCGAATGCAGCGCCGCGGAGTTCGTCGCCGGCGGGTCTCCGGTGACCAATTGGTCATGGGCGTATGCCCCTTAGCTTGACCGCATCATGCAGCACCCGCCTAGCTGGTTAGTTTGGCCGCTCGCGCGCTCTAACGCCGCACCCGCTCCAGCCCGAACGCCGGCGGCGCTTTTGCTCGTCGCCGGCGCCGTTTCCGGCAGCTCCACCTCCGGCCGGTCTCACCACGCGACGCGGCGGGCTCTCCCCGTTCGAACGCACCCACCCGCGCCCGTGTACGCCCCTGTAGACGAATCCCGACGGGGCCGAGCGCCCTCCGCCGCGTTTTCGTGCTCGCCGGCGTTCAACCGCCGGCCTGCTGAGCTGGCACACCTGGGGCCACCCCTGGGTCACTGCCAGCGGGCCCCGCAGGCCCCGTTGACTGGGTCAACCCAGTCAACATGCTGACTGGGCAGGCCCAGCCACTGACATGCGGGCCCCGCCGCATAATTAACAAAAAAAATGTGTTTATAAATAAAACTAATTAATTAACCTGATCAGTCACTGACAGGTGGGCCCAGTAGTTTTACTAACTAAATTTAGATTAGTTTGAACTCTGTTTAACCCACTGTCTATGACAGGTGGGTCCCCCGTGTCAGTTTTGACCAGTCAACCGGACTGTTGACCGCTGACGTCACTCATACGTCATGCTGACATCATATCCCTTTTCTGTTAATTAAATAATTCCAGAAATTCAAATAATCTTTGAAAATTCATATCTTTTAAACCGTAACTCGGATGAAAATGTTTTCTATATGAAAGTTGCTCAGAACGACGAGACGAATCCGAATACGCAGTCCGTTCGTCCACCACACCTCCCTAACCTATCGAACTAGCAACTTTCCCCCTCCGGTCCGTCTGTCCGAAAACACGAAACATCGGGAATACCTCCCGGATGTTCCCCCCCTTCGCCGGTACCACCTACTGTCGCGTTAGGACACACCTAGCACCGTTCATTGTCATGTCACGCATCATCATGCTTATGTTTGCATTGTATTTACTGTTTCTTCCCCCTCTTCTCTCCGGTAGACTACGAGACCGACACTGCTGCTGCCCAGTTCGCCTACGGAGTCGACGACCCCTCCTACTTGCCAGAGCAACCAGGCAAGCCCCCCCCCTTGATCACCAGATATCGCCTATTCTTCTCTATACAGCTTGCATTAGAGTAGTGTAGCATGTTACGGCTTTTCGATATCCTATTCTGATGCATAGCCTATCCTTGCTACTACTGTTGATACCTTTACCTGCAATCCTACATGCTTAGTATAGGATGCTAGTTTTCCATCAGTGGCCCTACATTCTTGTCCGTCTGCTGTGCTATACTATCGGGCCGTGATCACCTGGGCGGTGATCACGGGTATATACTTATATACTACATACATGACACATGTGATGACTAAAGTCGGGTCGACTCGTAGGAGTACCCGCAAGTGGATCTTTGTGGCGGAGCGACAGGGCAGGTTGAGACCGCCTAGGTGAGAGGTGGGCCTGGCCCTGGTCGGCGTTCGCGGATACTTAACACGCTTAACGAGATCTTGGTATTTGATCTGAGTCTGGCCATTTGGTCTGTACGCACTAACCATCTACGCGGGAGTAGTTATGGGTATCCCGGCGTCGTGGTATCAGCCGAAGCCTTCTTGACGTCAGCGACTGAGTGGCGCGCGCCGAATTGGACTGGAACGCCACTAGGCTAGGTCTGCTTCCGGCCGCGTACGCAACGTGCAGGTGTGCATAGGGCGATGGGCCCAGACCCCTGCGCGCATAGGGTTAGACCGGCGTGCTGACCGCTCTGTTGTGCTTAGGTGGGGCTGCGACGCGTTGATCTTACGAGGCCGGGCATGACCCAGAAAAGTGTGTCCGGCCAAATGGGATCGAGCGTGTTGGGTTATGTGGTGCACCCCTGCAGGGAAGTTTATCTATTCGAATAGCCGTGTCCCTCGGTAAAAGGACGACCCGGAGTTGTACCTTGACCTTATGACAACTAGAACTGGATACTGAATAAAATACACACTTCCAAGTGCCAGATACAACCCGGTGATCGCTCTCTAACAGGGCGACGAGGAGGGGATCACCGGGTAGGATTATGCTATGCGATGCTACTTGGAGGACTTCAATCTACTCTCTTCCACATGCTGCAAGATGGAGATGTCCAGAAGCGTAGTCTTCGACAGGACTAGCTATCCCCCTTTTATTCTGGCATTCTGCAGTTCAGTCCACTGATATGCCCCTTTACACATATACCCATGCATATGTAGTGTAGCTCCTTGCTTGCGAGTACTTTGGATGAGTACTCACGGTTGCTTCTCTCCCTCTTTTCCCCCTTTCCCTTCTATCTGGTTGTCACAACCAGATGCTGGAGTCCAGGAGCCAGACGCCACCGTCGACGAAGACACCTACGACACTGGAGGTGCCTACTACTACGTGCAGCCCGCTGACGACGATCAGGAGTAGTTAGGAGGATCCCAGGCAGGAGGCCTGCGCCTCGTTCGAATCTGTATCCCAGTTTGTGCTAGCCTTCTTAAGGCAAACTTGTTTAACTTATGTCTGTACTCAGATATTGTTGCTTCCGCTGACTCGTCTGTGATCGAGCACTTGTATTCGAGCCCTCGAGGCCCCTGGCTTGTATTCTGATGCTTGTATGACTTATTTATGTTTTAGAGTTGTGTTGTGATATCTTCCCGTGAGTCCCTGATCTTGGTCGTACACATTTGCGTGCATGATTAGTGTACGGTCAAATCGGGGGCGTCACACTTTGATCAACCTAGATGGGGAGAGCAAAGACATTTGGAAATGGCCTTCGAAGTCTGGTGCTTTTATGTCAAAGTTGTACTATGACTCATGCTTCTCACACCTAGTGGTTGACCCCATCTTCAAATGGATTTGGAAGTGTGCATGCAGGCTCAAGTTCAAGGTGTTTGGCTGGATTCTCTTAATGGATCGTTTGAACACTAGGGATATGATGCAACGCCGACATTGGATCATCCAGGATGGCACATGTGTGCTATGCAACTTTGCACAACATGAGGATCGGGCTCATCTTTCTTTGCTTGCAACTTTAGTCAAAGGGTTTGGAACTATCTTGGGATATCTTGGTCCGTTCAACCGAACCAAACCACATATGAGATGGCTCAAACAGTTAGGAGGGATTTCGGTCATCCTTTTTTCACTGAGGTTGTCTTCACTTCTACTTGGAATATTTGGAGTCAAAGGAATGGGAAGATCTTCACTGCTACTGTTTTTTACATCTAATTTATATACCTACAAAAACTAATTAGCTACTATTTTTTATAAATTTTAGCTACTATTTTTTATAAATATTTTCTAATGTTTTTTTAGTTTAGTGCAATTTGCTACTATTTTTTATTTATAGGTATTTTATATACCCTAAACAAAATTGCCCTAAATTAAATTGCTAAATAGCACTAAACTAAAATTTCTAAATTTCCCTAAACTAAATTGCTAGGCTAGGGTTCAAATTAGAGAAAGAGAGAGAGCAGAGTGCAAAGAGAGAGAGAGAGGAGGGTAGGGTAGGGGAGAGGAGAGGGAGAGGCTTACAGGGCGGGGGAGAGGGCGGCAGCGGCGATGTCGAGGGCGGTGGAGAGGGCGGCGGCGGCGAGGTCGAGGGCGGCGGCGAGGTCGAGGGCGGGTGCAGGGGTGACGGCTGGCGAGCTCGAGGGCGGGCTCAGGTGCGACGGCCGGCGGCGGCGAGGTCGAGGGCGTCGATGGCGGGCGCAGGGCGGCGACCGGTGACAAATAGGGAGATTGGGGGGAAATGAGACTTGGTCAAATTTTGAGCCCGTGCGGCGGGGGGTTAACTCAACATAGCGGTAGCACTGGTTTGGAAACAAGCGCTATATCTAACTTAGCTACAGCGCTGGATCCTAAACAAGCGCTACCGCTAGTTGTTCCAATTTTTATTTTTTAATTCTAAAATACAAATAGCAGTAGCGCTGGGTTAGGAACCTGCGCTATAGCTAAGTTATTGTGCTTTTCTTTTCTGTTTACTTTTCTAGTTTTTAGTTTTCTTTTCTTTTATTATTTTCCTTTTCTTTTCTATTTACTTTTATTTTTCTTTTGTATTGCTTTCTCCCTTTTTTTCTCCCGACGACGACGTCTCCCTCTCCCACACTGCGCGAATATCACTGGAACCATGCATGTGGTGATAACATATCAGTTGACCGATAATGGTTACTTAAGTGCATACACAAAATAGATACATATATATATAAGTGATGGTTTCTTAGCTGCGTCGACGACGTTTCACATTGACCTTCTTTCCTTTCTTGTCCATTGCCGAATAATTGAGCCCCTCCTTGTGACTTTTCCGGAATCATGGACTACGGTCTTTCTTCGGTAATGTAGTATTAATTCTTCTTTTCACGTATAGTTCATCGTCATCGTCACCTTCCCTCATCGGGTTGCCGTATTGGTCATAGTCTTCCTCATTGGCGTCTCAATCCATTCCGACGATGCTCCTTTTGGATCTCCTCACGACAACATGACTGGGATTGGCCGGGTCCACTACTAGGGAAAACCCTAGTAGTAGCGCGGGTTTTGAGGCTGTCAGTAGCGCGGGTAGCCGCGCTACTACTATGGCGCTACAACTAACTGTTAGTAGTAGCGCGGTCTGTACCCACGCTACTAATATTGACTATAACTGAAGCGTTTTTCCAGAATGTGCTACTATTAGTTAGCTGTAGCGCTTTCCTAGCCCCGCGCTACTACTATATCTTTCATCAACCCCCCCCCCCCCCCCCGCGCGCGCGCTTCCTACCTTGTTTCAGTTTCAATAAACTGCAATTTCCAGATACTAGTTCCATGCCATTCACGTATCAAGGATTGCCAATGGGAACTTCTAGACCTACAATCTATGATCTGCTGCCTCTGGTCGATCGCGTTGAGCGATGTTTATTTGCTTCCTCATGCTTGCTAAATCAAGGAAGCCGACTGCAACTTCTACAGTCGGTGTTGTGCTCCATGCCAATATATTTCTTGTGTACCTTATCTCTTCCCAAGGGCATTTGGCAGCAATTGGAGTGAATCATGAGACAATGTCTGTGGAGAGGCAACACGGATAACCCACGCCAATCATTGGATGCTTGGGATATGGTCTGTCGCCCTAAGAAATTCGGAGGTTTGGGTGTTCTTAACTTGGGCATTCAAAATGAGGCTTTGTTACTAAAGCATCTCTTCAAGTTCTTTAATAAGGTTGACATGCCTTGGGTCACTTTAATTTGGGACACTTATTACGCATCATCACCGCCTCAAAGCACCCAGATCTGTGGCTCCTTTTGGTGGCGTGATGTCATGCGTTTATATACCCATTTCTGCAAGCTAGCTGTTCCACAAGTTCATGTTGGCGACACGGTGCTTTTTTGGCTCGATCGTTGGCAGCTGGGAAATCGTGTTGTCCTATTACACGAGTGCTTCCCAAGGCTACATTCATTTGTAGTTGATGATGCAATCACTGTCAAGGAGTTTATGGAGCTGCTTGATGCCTTGGATCACTTCCATCTGCCTCTGTCACTGGAGGCTTATTCTGAATTCACACAGCTCCAGGCCCTGCTGCCTTTGATCAACCTGGATGGGGAGAGCAAATACATTTGGAAATGGCCTTCGAAGTCTGGTGCTTTTATGTCAAAGTTGTACTATGACTCATGCTTCTCACACCTAGTGGTTGACCCCATCTTCAAATGGATTTGGAAGTGTGCATGCACGCTCAAGTTCAAGGTGTTTGGCTGGATTCTCTTAATGGATCGTTTGAACACTAGGGATATGATGCAACGCCGACATTGGATCATCCAGGATGGCACATGTGTGCTATGCAACTTTGCACAACATGAGGATCGGGCTCATCTTTTCTTTGCTTGCAACTTTAGTCAAAGGGTTTGGAACTATCTTGGGATATCTTGGTCCGTTCAACCGAACCAAACCACATATGAGATGGCTCAAATAGTTAGGAGGGATTTCGGTCATCCTTTTTTCACTGAGGTTGTCTTCACTGCTACTTGGAATATTTGGACTCAAAGGAATGGGAAGATCTTCAGAAATGAGCAACCTTCTTTTAGAGCTTGGAGAAGGAACTTTATCCATGACATTTCTCTTCTGTCTCATAGAATTAGATGTAAATATAAAGATAGCTTACTGTCTTGGATAGCTAACCTTTCATAGACCTTTTTTTGTAAGTATCTCTTCTCTTTTCTTGTAAATTTGTAAACTTGTAACTCTTTTTATTATTATTAATAAAGGACTGTGAGGCTGTTGCTTGCAGTATATAGTAAAAAAACAGGATATATCTTCTTTTCTTCAAGATAAGCATATTTAAGAGTATCAGGCAATGGTTTAAGCTCAAACACGGGATCACCCTTGGGTGGAGGAGGATCCCCTAGGATTTCAACAGGCAAGTTGTGTTTCAGAATAGGTCCCTGTTTAAAGAACACTTCATTTATTTCCCTTCTTTCATTCATAAACATATCATTTTCATGGTCTAGCAAATATTGTTCTAAAGGATCACTAGGAGGTACGACAATAGAAGCAAGACCAATAATTTCATCTTTACTAGGCAATTCCTCTTCACGGTGTTGTCTACGAAATTTAGAGAAGTTAAACTCATGAGACATATCACCTAGACCAATAGTAACAACATCCTTTTTGCAGTCTATCTTAGCATTAACAGTGTTCAAGATGGGTCTACCGAATATAATGGGACAAAAGCTATCTTGTGGGGAACCAAGAACAAGAAAATCAGCAGGATATTTAGTTTTCCCACACAAGACTTCAACATCTCTAACAATCCCAATTGGTGAAACAGTATCTCTATTGGCAAGCTTAAACATCAATTTCTTCTAACTCAGCGGGTGCAATATCATGCATAATTTCTTTGTATAAGTCAATAGGTATTGCACTAGCACTAGCACCCATATCATACAAGCCATGATAACAATGATCTCCTATTTTAACAGAAATCACAGACATGCCTACCAGAGGTCTATGTTTATCTTTAGCACTAGGTTTAGCAATTCTAGCAGTCTCATCACAGAAATAAATAACATGCCCATCAATATTATCAGCCAAGAGATCTTTAACAATAGCAATATTAGGTTCAACTTTAACTTGCTCAGGAGGTGTATAGGTTCTAATATTGCTTTTACGAACCACAGTTGAAGCTTTAGCATGATCCTTTATCCTAACAGGAAAAGGTGGTTTCTCAACATAAGCAGTAGGAACAATAGGATCATTATAAGTGATAGTCTTTTCTTCAACTTTAATAGGTGCAAATACTTTTAGTTCTATGGGAGGATTATATTTAAACCACTTCTCCTTAGGGAGATCAACATGGGCAGCAAAATATTCACAGAAAGAAGCTACTATCTCAGAGTCAAGTCCATATTTAGTGCTAAATTTACGGAAAACATCGGTATCAATAAAATATTTAACACAATCAAACTTAGGTGTTATACCTGACTCCTTACCTTCGTCGAGATCCCAATCTTCAAAGTTGCATTTAATTCTTTCCAATAAATTCCATTTGAATTCAATAGTCTTCATCATAAATGATCACCAGTACAAGAAGTATCGAGCATGGTGCGATTGTTGTCAGAAAGCCGAACATAAAAATTTTGAATAATCATTTCCCTCAAGAGCTCATGATTGGGGCATGAATATAACATTTACTTAAGCCTCCCCAAGCTTGAGCGATGCTTTCTCCTTCGCGAGGCCAAAAATTATATATATATAATTACGATCACAATGAACAAGATGCATAGGATAAAACTTCTGATGGAATTCCAATTTCAACCGTTTGTAGTCCCACGATCCCATATCATCACATAGCCTATACCATGTCAATGCATCTCCCTTCAAAGATAAAGGGAAGACCTTCTTCTTGATAACATCATCGGGCATACCTGCAAGCTTAAATAATCCACAAACTTCATCCACATAAATTAGGTGCTCATCAGGATGTAACGTTCCGTCTCCTGCAAAAGAATTAGCTAGCAGTTTTTCTATCATACCCAAAGGAATTTCAAAGTAGACATTTTCAGTAGGTTCAGCAGGTTGAGGAGCAACTCTTTGCTCTACTGGTCGAGGTGAAGATACCCCGAATAAGCCCCTCAAAGGATTACTTTCCATAGTAACAAGTGACAGTAAATTTCAGCACACTATATAAATTTTTCCTTACCAAATTCCACCTACCAAAGGCGCTTCACTCCCCGGCAACGGCGCCAGAAAAGAGTCTTGATGACCCACAAGTATAGGGGATCTATCATAGTACTTTTGATAAGTAAGAGTGTCGAACCCAACGAGGAGCAGAAGGAAATGATAAGTGGTTTTCAGCAAGGTATTCTCTGCAAGCACTGAAATTATAGGCAACAGATAGTTTTGTGATAAGATAATTTGTAACGAGCAACAAGTGACAAAAGTAAATAAAGTGCAGCAAGGTGGCCCAATCCTTTTTGTAGCAAAGGACAAGCCTGAACAAACTCTTATATAGAGAAAAGCGGTCCCGAGGACACATGGGAATTATCGTCAAGCTAGTTTTCATCACGTTCATATGATTTGCGTTCGGCACTTTGATAATTTGATATGTAGGTGGACCGGTGCTTGGGTGTTGTCCTTACTTGGACAAACATCCCACTTATGATTAACTCCTATTGCAAGCATCCGCAACTACAAAAGAAGTATGAAGGTAAACCTAACCATACCATGAAACATATGGATCCAAATCAGCCCCTTACAAAGCAACGCACAAACTAGGGTTTAAGCTACTGTCACTCTAGCAACCCATCATCTACTTATTACTTCCCAACGCCTTCCTCTAGGCCCAAACAATGGTGAAGTGTCATGTAGTCGACGTTCACATAACACCACTAGAGGAGAGACAACATACATCTCATCAAAATATCGAACGAATACCAAATTCACATGACTACTAATAGCAAGACTTCTCCCATGTCCTCGGGAACAAACGTAACTACTCACAAAGCATATTCATGTTCATAATCAGAGGAGTATTAATATGCATAAAGGATCTGAACAGATGATCTTCCACCAAATAAACCAACTAGCATCAACTACAAGGAGTAATCAACACTACTAGCAACCTAGACGTACCAATCTCGGACTTAGAGACAAGAATTGGATACAAGAGATGAACTAGGGTTTGAGAGGAGATGGTGCTGGTGAAGATGTTGATGGAGATTGGCCCCCTCCCGATGAGAGGAGCGTTGGTGATGACGATGGCGATGATTTCCCCCTCCCGGAGGGAAGTGCCCCCCGGCATAACAGCTCCGCCAGAGACCTAGATTGGTTCCGCCAAGGTTCCGCCTCGTGGCGGCGGAGTCTCATCCCGAAAGCTTGCTTATCATTTTTTTCTTGGACGAAAGACTTCATATAGCAGAAGATGGGCACCGGAGGGCCACCAGGGGGCCCACGAGGCACGGGCGCACCTAGGGGGTAGGGCGCGCCCCCACCCTCGTGCCCAGGGTGTGGGTCCCATCTGGTATTTTCTTCGATCAGTATTTTTTATTATTTCCAAAAATAACTTCCGTGGAGTTTCAGGACTTTTGGAGTTGTGCAGAATAGGTCTCTAATATTTGCTTCTTTTCCAGCCCAGAATTCCAGCTGCCGGCATTCTCCCTCTTTATGTAAACCTTGTAAAATAAGAGAGAATAGGCATAAGTTTTGTAACATAATGTGTAATAACAGCCCATAATGCAATAAATATTGATATAAAAGCATGATGCAAAATGGACGTATCACACGTCTTCCATGAGGCGCCATCTCTGACACCGTGCAGACGTCCATAGGACGGCAGCTTGTCCATCGGGACCTTTTTCAGTATGTTCAGGGCTCGGTTGAATGGGGTGTCCCACTTGCGCCTCGCCGACGACTCGTCGCTTTCAGCAGCCTTTTGGTGTTGCTCTTTCTGCAAAAGGAACGTGGATGGTTTACTAATGTGACAAAACTTTTAGTCGAATTGATTGGAAGCTAATATGATAATGTGGTAATATAACAATTACCAGAAGTCTCATGAACTCCCTCGTGTTCATGTCCGTGTAAAAGATCTTTTTGACTTTGTCCCACTTGTACCGGGCCCTGATCCAGTCATGCTCCAACAGGTCGGTGAACTCCGCCAAGGGGTGTGGGATTTCATGACTTTCACGTCTGGCGTCCTCCTTAGCCCATACGCACCTCTTCCCCTCGTAACCACGGCTTCCGAGGCGGTGGGGAGGTGTGTTCCTTGCCTGGAGCGCCTTCATTTTCTCTGACCTTGCCTTAACTTCTTCTTTAGCGCAAGTCTCCTTGAATTTTTCAAAATCCTCTTCCTTTAGTGACGGATTGTCAGCATGAATCTTGGACCGCGGTTCATTCTTCGCAATCGCTTTTTTAACCCAAACTTTCCAGGAGGGCAAGTCGTTGGTGAACGTCACCATCGCCTTGTCATTTATCTTTGTCATGGCGACGTCGTCCCACGGCTCTTTATATTTGCATTCATCCCAGCCGGGGAACAGGAACCTATTGTGCAACTTCTTTAGGAGCATGTGCTCCATATGTGGTATCTTCTACAACCTCTCGTCGTTGATGTTGGCGGTTTCCCTGAGGATGCATCCAAGTTGATTGCCCCACAACGAGCGCGCTTCCTCCGGCACCGTTGGCTCTAACTTCCTGGGGTGCATCTCCGTGACCACAATTTGTCCGATGCCAAGCTCGTTTGGTCTTCGTGGCCTCTTATTCTTTGGTGCTTTACCGGCTACGACAGCATCGCTGCCGGTCTTGGGGGTGGTTTCGGTGCTGGTGCTGGTGCCGGTGTCGGCGTCGGTATCGGGGTTGGTGCCACTGTCGCCACCATGCAACCCATCGGGTGTTCGTCCAGGTAATCGAAATAGTGATTTGCTGCCTCGATGGGGTCTACTGCGAGGCGAGCAGAACCCCCAGCTTCGGCCTCGGTAGACATGTTTCCTATTCAACAATTGTAAATAAAAGATATAATGAAGAGAAAAAAGGGGCCTATATTTGGTCAGAATGTTGATTCATTCCCCTTCCAGCAAATCCCGGGTACTCCATATGTCCTAGTTTCTAGTACAAGTCATGCCGAAAATCATAGAAATTTTCGGCATGACATTTTCTAAAAAGTGGACATATGGAGCGCCTGAAATTTGCCGGAACGGAAATGGATCAACATTCCGGCAACACATAGGCCACTCGGATATTTTTCGACATTCAACCAACATTGCAAAATCATATAACATAGATGACTTATCTCATTTGGCAAATCTATATTTCAAGCAAGTACATAGAGTGAAATGACCTCACTAAATATTGCACCCCAAGAATTTGCTACTAGTTTGCCCTAAACTAATAACCAAATTTGCTACTAGTTTGCCCTAAACTAATTTACTAATTTACTAAATATTGTTACTATTTTTTATTTATAGATATTTTAGCTACTGTTTTTTAAAAATTGGCCGTAGTTTAGCTACTGCCCTAATTTATAGGTATTTTAGCTACTGCCCTAATTTTCTACAAAAAATTGCTACTATTTTTTATTTATAGGTGTTTTAGCTATTGCCCTAATTAGCTAAATTTGCTCATCTGCTAAAAAAATTGTAGCTACTACCCTAATTAGCTAATGTTTTCTATAAATTTTTGCTACTGTTTTTTACATCTAATTTATATACCTACAAAAACTAATTAGCTACTATATTTTATAAATTTTAGCTACTATTTTTTATAAATATTTTCTAATGTTTTTTAGTTTAGTGCAATTTGCTACTATTTTTTATTTATAGGTATTTTATATACCCTAAACAAAATTGCCCTAAATTAAATTGCTAAATAGCACTAAACTAAATTTGCTAAATTTCCCTAAACTAAATTGCTAGGCTAGGGTTCAAATTAGAGAAAGAGAGAGAGAGAGGAGGGTAGGGTAGGGGAGAGGAGAGGGAGAGGCTTACAGGCCGGGGGAGAGGGCGGCAGCGGCGATGTCGAGGGCGGTGGAGAGGGCGGCGGAGGCGAGGTCGACGGCAGCGGCGAGGTCGAGGGCGGGCGCAGGGGTGACGGCTGGCGAGCTCGAGGGCGGGCTCAGGTGCGACGGCCGGCGGTGGCGAGGTCGAGGGCGTCGATGGCGGGCGCAGGGCGGCGACCGGTGACAAAGGGGGAGATTGGGGGGAAACCGCGCGGCCGGGGGTTAACTCAACATAGCAGTAGCACTGGTTTGGAAACAAGCGCTATATCTAACTTAGCTACAGCGCTGGATCCTAAACAAGCGCTACCGCTAGTTGTTCCAATTTTTATTTTTTAATTCTAAAATACAAATAGCAGTAGCGCTGGGTTAGGAACCAGCGCTATAGCTAAGTTATTGTGCTTTTATTTTCTGTTTACTTTTCTAGTTTTTAGTTTTCTTTTCTTTTATTATTTTCCTTTTCTTTTCTATTTACTTTTATTTTTCTTTTGTATTGCTTTCTCCCTTTTTTTTCTCCCGACGACAACGTCTCCCTCTCCCACACTGCGCGAATATCACTGGAACCATGCATGTGGTGATAACATATCAGTTGACCGATAATGGTTACTTAAGTGCGTACACAAAATAGATACATATATATAAGTGATGGTTTCTCAGCTGCGTCGACGACGTTTCACATTGACCTTCTTTCCTTTCTTGTCCATTGCCGAATAATTGAGCCCCTCCTTGTGACTTTTCCGGAACCATGGAATACGATCTTTCTTAGGTAATGTAGTATTAATTCTTCTTTTCACGTATAGTTCATCGTCATCGTCACCTTCCCTCATCGGGTTGCCGTATTGGTCATAGTCTTCCTCGTTGGCGACTCAATCCATTCCGACGATGCTCCTTTTGGATCTCCTCACGACAACATGACTGGGATTGGCCGGGTCCACTACTAGGGAAAACCCTAGTAGTAGCGCGGGTTTTGAGGCTGTCAGTAGCGCGGGTAGCCGCGCTACTACTATGGCGCTACAACTAACTGTTTGTAGTAGCGCGGTCTGTACCCACGCTACTACTATTGACTATAACTGAAGCGTTTTTCCAGAATGCGCTACTATTAGTTAGCTGTAGCGCTTTCCTAGCCCCGCGCTACTGCTATATCTTTCATCAACCCCCCCCCCCCCCCCGCTTCCTACCCTGTTTCAGTTTCAATAAACTGCAATTTCTAGATACTAGGTACTACTAGATATCAATTTCATAAAGCATTATAGGTATTGGTAGTACTCCCTGCGTTCCAAATTACTCGTCGTGGTTTTAGTTCAAATATATAACAATTTCATATATAGTCAACGTGCAACCTCAAGCTGTACTAGGTGATATCGACGACGATCATCATATGTAGTTCTAGATGATATAGCCACACACACACATATGTAGTTCTAGATGATATCGACGACGATCATCATCCGCAAGCCTGGGCGGTGGGTGTTCCTGATAGTAATTAGGATGGCATGTCCAACACGAAGATTCTTGCCAATGAGGAATCTCTTCCACCCAACCGAGTTTAATGTGTGCGACCATGCGGTAAGTACATGTGGTGACGGAGCCCCATGCGGTAAGGCGTAGCCCAGCTAAGCCTTCTTCATCAGGCTCGATACCACAACTCACAGATAGGCTCTTTGGCAATTTCAGAATAAGAAAACATATCAATTAATAAATATCCTCACACATACTTTTGCAAAATATTTATATTAAGTATAGATTTCTACACTATCAAAAGACACAGTACTACACATTTGTACTAAGCATGAATTCTACTAATAAGTATATATGGCTTATCTACACTATTAATAGTTCCTTGGATTCTACACTAATAAGCATGTGATCGGACTCTACACTAAAGCATATCATCGACTAGATCCACTGTAACGACCCGGATTTGGTAAAATCCAAGTCCCTGTGCTTATTGTGCTATCCCTGGATCGTAGCTAGCACACACAGTAACAAGAATGAATATCAGTGAAACATACATCATTTTACTACAACGATAGATCCAGAATTAAGTAAATACATACCATTGATACAGCTCAATGCTGGCACATAATATAGCGGAATTATACGTAGTCGCTAAGTTAGGGCTCCATCAACGCCACTGGGCTCATTGAGTGTAGACCATAACCCTATCGTCTCTTGATCTCTCGAGATCTGCACATGACAGGTGCAGTTGAGTACGTGGAATGTACTCGCAAGTTGCAAAGAAAAGTTTAACAGAATATATATGTAGGGTAAGTATTGGTGGAGGTTTCCTTTGCATAAAGCCAATTTTCTCCTATACTAAATTTTGTAAACTTCTTTTGAAATAAAAATAATAAATATTTTTTAGTGTAAAAGATAGGAGTGAGACTTTGGATATACGCACCAAAGCTCATTCTTCGATTTGGGTAAAAACATATATATGGTTGAAGTGAAACTAATTCACCGTGCTCAATCCTCAACGGCTCAACCTAACCCTTAAAATAGATTTTTAGAAAAGAGAGGGGAGATTCTTCATCAGTCCAACTCTTCAGTTGCTCAAATTTGCCCGTAACCGGGAGCACGGCTAATCGATTAGGTTTAACCCACTGCAGAGGTCGTACACGTTCCCCACATGACACAACCAACCCCGTCTATCGTTACACACTTGGGTGCACGACTAGGAGGAGATTGTGACGAAGCCTTTCTGTAACAGCCCCCTATACCACCAAGTTGCCCGCAACTTCGGCACGAAGGCCTCTCTCCGATGGCGGTCCTGTGGTAGGGTTTCCCGTTAGTACTAAGCTAAGCCAGAGCCCATAGTCGCATGTGGCTGTACTGGAAGCTACATCGAACTGTACTTGGAAGATCTCATTCCCCTGGACGGCGGTCCCCACCAAAAACCTGTGTGCAAGACCCCAGTCGGGCGCATTCACTGCAAGACCCCGATGGGCGCAATCACTTGTAGACGCTCCTGTCGATACCATTCCGCCCAGGGAGTAGAAGTAAAATAGCATATAGTTTTTTTTCAAAAGTTCTCATAAAATGTTGCCCCAAAGGAGGGCAAGTTTATCATTTAAAACTTCTTTGATTTCCCAACCCTTTTCTTTGTAAGCCTGGCTAAGCATAGCTACAAGTTCCTAGGGCTTTAACTAGCAATAGTTGTTTGCAAAACTTTTTACTAAAACATGCATAGTAATAAAAGAATTCATGCATATTACAAAAACATAGGACAAGGAATGATCAAGTTGCAACTTGCCTGATTCTTGAAGTTGATTCTCTATTCGTTATCGTCACTCCTTCACTTTACGATATATCTATCGATAAAACAAAATACTTCAACACACACAATCCAAATGAAGATCCAAATGAAAGATTCAAATTAACAATAAATACTTTCGTAGGATAATTAGCATGACATGGCTATGGTTTGAGATAGAATCAAGTTTGGTCTTAAATGAGACATGACATAGTCATATACTACGATTGGATTCAAGTGATACTAAGTGAAGATCATGGTTTGACAAAAGGAGGGTTGTGAGGCAAGATTCTACGACAATTTCATAAAGGGTTTGTTCTGAATATTTGACTTGGTTAAATGGAAGTGGGTATGTCATAAGTTTCAAGATAAAAGAATTAAATTCTTAATCTTGTAACTCCAAATTTTGTGGTGATTTGAAATGACCAGAGAGGGTTTCTAGGGATCCATCTAAGAGATTTATTCTAGGATTAAATTCTATTTAAACAAAGTTATTAACCGATGATCAAAGAAGGTCAAATTAAGGTGCTGATGATAAAACAGCGTCTAAAATATGTTAGAAAAATTAATCCATCAGTTTCACCAGAAAGGTTAGGTCCTAAGGTCCAACTATCTTTTATTAAAAAAAAATTTACAAAATAAAAGATATAGCAAAATTACTCACACACTTTCTAAATTTGAATCAAATTTTAAATTAACAAAGTCGAAGTATTTTAATTCTATAATAAACTAGATGTTCCAACAAATCCGGGGATATAAAATTGGACGTGGATAGGCAGCGCGCGGGCGCTAGATGGAGTGCCCGAGCATACCCTCTATATTAGGAAACCTATGTGCCACGTCATCCTACTATGTCAAAAAAGGAAAGTACATGAGCCTGCAACCTCACGCTGCCTCAGTCAAGAGCCCACGCGCATTAATTTTCAGGTTTAAAAAAATTTAAAAAGCTATAACTTTTGATTCGAGCATCCGAATCAAGATCCGTTTTCACCGTTGGGTTTCTCGTGAAAACTAGATCCCATATGGGTAGGTTTCGTCAAAGTTTATTTTAGAGCAACTTTGGGTGTTATAGAGGCAACTTTAGTGCTATAGGAGAGCTACTCCTTTTTATTTCCTAATATGACTACCTATGAGTCGGGAGTCCTTCTAAATTAGTTACTATGACCAACAATGATTAGTTTCACCTCTAAGTTGCGCTATAGGGAAGCAACTCCTTTTTTGCCTAGTAGGACTACCAATTAGGTTGGTTTGTGCAAAAAGAATGAGAAAAATCACACGAAACATGAGGTAGTGCTACATGCAAGCAACTTCACTGCACCACGTGCACATGTTAATTTGCTAACATTATCCTAAATTGCCCATCGTGGCTGCCCATTTGTCTATAAATACTATGGAATTGCCTATCGTTGATGCCTAGTTGCGTGCTATTGGTAATTAGTTGCCTACCATTGATAATTAGTTGCCTACATATATTGTGAAGTTGTTTATCATTGTTTTTCTAAGTTACCTACAACACTATAAAGTTGCCTATCAGTGATGCTTAGTTGCATGTTGTTGCTAATTAGTTGCCTACCATTGCTGCTCAGTTGCCTAACTTTATAAATTAGTTGCCTAGATATAGTGTGAAGTTGCTTACCATTGCTTTTCTAAGTTGACTACCACACTATAAAGTTGCCTACCGGTGATGCTTAGTTGCCTACCATTGCTGCTCAGTTGCCTAACTTTATAAATTAGTTGCATACATATAGTGTGAAGTTGCTTATCATTGCTTTTTCTAAGTTGCCTACAACACTCCAAAGTTGCTTACCATACCTAAAAGTATGTTGTAAGCAACCAAGGATGTCATTAAGCTACTCGCTAGTCATAGCAACAAGCTTAGTATAAATGTAAGCCTACCTCTGAAAACTAAGTTGCCAGCAATACTATAAACTTGGAGGCGAAACTAGTTATGATGGAATACTTGCTAGTTATGGTACGAAACTTGGAGGTGAAGCTAGTTAACTTGGTAGTCATGATAACCAACTTTGAAGGGGTCTTCGATGATTAGGCAGTCATACTGCACACACTAACAAGAAGTTGCTTTCATATAACACTAAAATTGCTTCCTTAGCACCCAAAGTTGCTCGAGAAAAAAAGTTAGTCGAAACATACTCATATGCGATCTAGTTTTAAAGAGCCCGTCGCGGGGAACCTAGTGGTGAAAACAGATCTTGATTTCGATGTTTGGTTCAAAAGTTATAGCTTTTTAAAAATTTAAAAGCATAAACTAAATGCATGTGCGTGGGATCTTGCTGATAAGTCAAGAACGAGAAGGCACGCGGAAACGCTGTGACCATGTGCTTTTTTCTACGCTTTATGTCCTTCTATGGGCCCCTTGGGTTGGTTTTATTTCTACTGTCGATTAGGGGACCACGTGAGGGAGGGAGACAAGGACAAGAGCGTGCGCTCGAAGCGACGAACGAGCGCAGCTGCGCGTTTAAGATTTCAGGTATAAAATTTGTCGAATTCGGACATGCAGTCTACTCCCTCCGTTTCTAAATATAAGTCTTTCTAGAAATTCCACCAAATAACTACATACGGAGCAAAATGAGTGAATCTACAGTTTAAAATATGTCTACATACATCCGTATGTTGTATTTTATTTAAAATGTTTAAAAAGACTTACATTTAGGAACAGAGGGAGTAGGAGATATGATTTTCCGAAGTTTGGGTATTTTTCATGAAATCAATACGAGATCAGGATTGGGCTGCCATGTGTCGCAATCCGATAGGCCAATACCTCTTCACGTGTTATGGCCCAAGTGATTCAGTTCTAGCGATTGAACTAACGAGAACAGGAAGGAGAGACTCACCGGGAAAAGAAGTCCGGCGAGGCGGCGGGTGGCTGTGGTGGTGAGGGCGTCGCGGGGCTCCGGTGTTGGGCGGGCTCTGGAGACCAGCGAGTGGAGGACGGTGGAGAGGAGGTCGGGGCGGACCCGGGGAACAACGCGGCTGGCTCGTCCTCGGGCGCGGTGGGGAAGCCGCCGGACTCGTTAGGAGCTCCGGTCGGTCGCGTACGCCTTGGAGCGCGTGCTTCCGCTAACCAAACTGAAATTTATTCATGTCAGAACGATGCCTACAGCGAATAGAGATGGACTAGAGAAGGAGAGGGTCCGGGTCACCTTGTGCTCGTCGTGGTTGTGCGCATACGGCTGTAGCAGGACGGAACTCCGGCGAGGAATATATAGAGATGAGGAGGGGGATATGCTCCCGAAGGAGAGGGCTTCGAACGAGGAGATTATGGGCGGCGTCCTAGGCTTTTATAGAGGGTCAGGGGAGGGCCAGACCGAGCTGCGTCGTGGGTGTTAATGGCTGCAGTAAAAGCAGCAGTTTCCTCGAGCTCTAATGGCCATTAGGGGGTGCCTTAAGGCGCACTATTGAAGGGAAGGGGTCGTGGGAGGCGAGGGGAACCGGTTCTGGAGGTTAGTGGGTGCGGGGAAGGGAAGGGAAGCGTTGGGATGCAGCCACTGTACGCCATGGCGGCCTCCTGGGGTGAACGCGAGGAGGAAGAAGCCCTCCTTTTTTTTTCAGTCTAAACACGCTTGCTTTATTGATTAATAATGTTCATAGGGATATAATCAAGGTCTGGCGGGTTTAAAAGCCACACATGGCGCCCGTAACCCAGACCAAAAACGTGCTTAGCGAGACTATGTGCCTCGATATTTGTCTCTCGCCCTTCAAAAACAAAGGAGCAGTTTTGGAAATCTCTTGCTGTCGCTGTGATTTCCTTCACTATACTTGCACATTCCCCACCAGTACGGTTCGCTATGTCCCGGACTACCCCTTGACAATCTGAAGCAACCACCATTTGATTAAGATGGAGATCGGATGATAGTGCCAGTGCTTCATGGCAGGCTAACGCCTCTAGCGTTGTCGGGTTCGAAATTCCTCTGAACTTTATTACCGATGCACCAAGAAATAGGCCTTCTGAGCTTCTACAGACAGCACTCACCGTCCCAACTCTTTGGTCTCTTGAAACTGCCCCATCCACTCTGATCTTTGCAAAGCCCGGTGTTGGGGGGAACCAGCGAGTACGGCATGGGGGTTGTCGTAGTGCAGCATTCCTCCCTACCTGCTTTGGTTTACAGTCATTGAGCTCCCTCAGGTATTTAAAGATGAAGTGATGGGTTGACAAAGGGCTTTGAAAGACGTGTTCGTGCAGAGCTTGCCGTCTGGCAAACCAAATTGCCCATAAGGTTACCACTACCTGGGTGAACTCCTCCGAAGACAGCAGCTCCATCAAACTAAAAATCCATCGTTTAGCGTCAGGTTCATTGGAGCTGTTGATCGCTTCTTCAAGATCATGATCCTGTAACGCCCAAACGCACCTTGCAGAACTACAGTGTAGTAGCGAGTGTTGCCATGAGTCCTGTGACCCACACAGTCCGCAGGTCGTGGTTGTCGACATGTTCCTGTGATGTAGGAGGTCTGCAGTTGGCATGGAATTTTGGGCCAGCCGCCACAGGAAAATTCTGACCTTTGAGGGGACATCAGCTTTCCACAACTTGGTCCATGCTCGTTGCTCACCTGCAGTGTCTGACGAGTTGGGTCGTCCTTCAAGCCATGCCTCTCTTCTCAGTTTTGTATCAATGAGCATGCGATACGCAGAACGAACTGAAAATACTCCGTTTTTCTCATGGGCCCAATCCCAGAAGTCTTCAAGCTGTCTTGTACACAAGGGTATGGAGAGGATGGACCTCGCATCAGTGGGTAGGAACGTCTCTTCGATTGCTTCTCGGTTCCATTCAGGTCCTGGAAGGATTAGGTCGCTGACTCGCGATGGTGGATTCACAACCCTGCTCACTATCGGCCTCATATTATGCGGCCTCGGAAGCCAGTTGTGCTGCCAAATACGGGTAGATGCTCCATCTCCAATACGCCAAATGAGGCCTTGATTGAGAACATCACGCCCCTCCAGGATTGCCCTCCATATCTGAGAAGGGGCCGATCCTAGTTCGGCCTGAAGGAAATCGCTTGTGCTATGATATTTCGCCTTCAAAATCCTTGCACTGAGAGAATGCGGCTCCCTCAACACCCGCCATGCTTGCCTGGCGAGGAGGGCTAAATTAAAAAGCTCTATATCTCGGAACCCTAGACCACCATCGTACTTTGGCCTTGTCATTGTGCTCCATGAGACCCAGCTTGGCTTCCTTTTACCGTCTTTACTTCCCCACCAGAATTTACGGATGAGCTTGTTGATATGTTCACATAAACCACGTGGAAGTTTGAAACAAGACATTGAAAAAACAGGAACAGCTTGGGCAATTGATTTGATTAGGATTTCCTTCCCTCCCAAAGATAGGAGTTTCTCCATCCATCCTTTTACTTTGCTCCAAACCCTGTCTTTCAAAAACTTGAAAACACCATTCTTGTTATTTCCAACGTCAGTGGGCATACCTAAATATCTCTCAGAAAGTGATTCATTGGTGATATTTAGAGCACTCATCACCTCGGCCTTTAGACTGTTGGGACATCCATTGCTAAAGAAAACTGTAGATTTTGACATATTAATTCTTTGTCCGGATGCATTGCAATAGCTCTCCATCAATGAGGACAACTCATTAGCTCCATTAGAACTGGCTTTAACAAACAGCAGGCTATCATCCGCAAAAAGCAAATGGCTTACCGGCGGTGCCGATGGAGCCACTCAAATACCATTGAGGTGCGATGATTCATCTTGATTTTTTAAGAGGCACGTAAGGCCCTCCGCTGCAAGCAAAAACAGATATGGAGAAATAGGGTCGCCCTGACGGATTCCTCTCGATGGTGTAAATTGCTCCAACTTACCCCCATTGAACAGAACCGAAAACTTCACAGAGGTAACCATCCTCATCACAGTGGCTATCCAAGATGGTGCAAATCCCAACTTGGTCATAATGGCTCTCAAATAATCCCATTCAACCCGATCATAAGCTTTCATCATATTGAGCTTCACAGCACAATACCTGTTCCTCTTGGCCTTGTTTCTTTTCATAAAATGAAGACACTCATAGGCTGTTATGATGTTGTCTGTAATTAACCGACCAGGCACAAAAGCTGACTGTTCCTCTGAGATTATGTCGGGCAGAATCTGCTTCAGCCTGTTAGCTAACACTTTGGATGCAATCTTATATAAAACATTACATAGGCTAATTGGCCGGAATTGGGTAAGCTGCGTCGGGTCCTTCACCTTTGGTATCAATACCAAAATTGTTTCATTGTTTGTCTCAGGGCTTTCCTCCCCACGCAGAAGTCGGAGGACTACATTTGTGACCTCCCCACCACATAACTCCCAGTGTCTTTGAAAAAAATGAGCAGGATATCCGTCAGGTCCTGGAGCCTTCGTAGGGTACATTTGGAAGAGAGCCTTCTTCACTTCGTCGGCCGTAAACGGTGCTGTTAGATTGGCATTCATCTCTATGGTCACCTTAGTCGGGACCGCATTAAGAACTGTGTCCATACCCGATGTTCCTTCGGTGCTAAACAACTCCTTATAAAAGTCGTTTGTGATGGTAGCCATTTCCGTTGGATCCTGGGTTAATGTCCCATCATGCCGTTGCAGGTGCTTGATTAAATTCTTCCGTCGACGCATATTTGCCCTTCTCTGGAAGAATTTGGTGTTCTTATCACCATCCGTCAGCCAATCCACTCGAGACCTTTGGCGTTGTAATATCTCCTCCATGTGATACAATTCCACTAGCTGATCAATGATTTTCGTCTCTGCATGTGATGGTTGCAAGCGTTGGGGGTCATTTTGTAAAACCGCGAGCTCCTTCTTCATTCTTTTAATCTCCTTGGACACGCACCCAATAGTGGCCCTGCTCCACTGTCTCAGGGAAGCCGACAAGTTGCTCAGCTTGCTGCTAAGCTCCACCGCTGATTGGGCACCCTGGGTCCCTCTCCACATGGCCTGCAATGATTCACTGAAATCAGCATGGCGTTCCCAGTAGCATTCGTACCTAAATAATTTCCTCGCTTGCTGCGTTGGTTGCACTGGTTCCAACTGCAGCCGTATTGGGCAGTGGTCAGACCCCGCCGCTGTCTCATGTACGAGGTTTGCATGAGGGAAGATCGCCGTCCAATCAGAACTTGCCATCGCTCTGTCCAGCCGTACCCTGCAGTATGATCCACCGGCCGTTTTCTTCTCAAAAGTCCATGGCTTACCGTGATAGCCCAAATCAGATAAAGCACAGACATCCATAGCATCTCGGAATCCCTGTATCTGCGACCTCCGTCTTTGGCCCACTCCCACATGCTCATGTAAATATAGGACTTCGTTGAAGTCGCCCATACAAAGCCAAGGTAAGGTGCTGGCACTAGCCACAGATTTCAGTTTATCCCAAGTTTTATATCTCTCAGCTGCCTGTGCCTCGCCATAAACACAAGTAAGCCTCCAATCAACATAATTAGGCATCGAGATTTTCGCATCCACATGATACTCAGAATAGCCAAAAGCATCTAATTTTATTCCATCATTCCAAAAGAGGCCAATACCGCCACTGCGACCAGAGCTACTCACAGCATAAGAATGGTTAAAACCTAAAGTACCAGCTAGACTCTCAACACGTGCTTTAGATATCTGTGTTTCTACAATACATAGCATGGTCGGGGCAAATTGCTTCGCTAGATCGCGAAGCTCTCGAATTGTCGCGGCTTTGCCCGCACCACGACAATTCCAACATATGAGATTCATTGCGCCCGGCGATCCTCCCCGCGGGAGGTCGCCGATTTTGCATCATTGAGTTTTTCAGGTACAGTACCCTTCTTCACGCTGGACTTATCTGTGTTCACTCGAGGCCTTTTTGGTTCTTGCTTTGAGGATGGACTAGTAGGTACTAGCGGCATGGAGGCCACCATAGTGCTTTGGGAAGATGATGGAAGGGCCAGTACTTCTCTCTGTTCACCAGCACCACGCTTCTTATTGTCCTCCGCATCCCCCATCATTGCGTCAAATTCATTAGCATCTGGATGAGTAGGCATAGGGCTCTCATTATAAGCTTCAGCAAAGCCGTCTGCATTCCGTCCTGGTGCACGTCCACCACGACGACCACCGCGGCGGCCCCTTCCACGGCCGGCTCCTGGCCCTGTCCCTACCCTCATGTTCCATGATGCCTTGAGGTCCTTGAAGTACAGGGCTGACGGGGGGTGTATGCCATTACCATGCTCCTTGTAAACATGACCGAGGTGACCACAAACTGCGCACCAGTCTAGCAGTCGTTCATATTTCACTCGGTAGATCTGGCGTTTACCATCGCGGATCATGGATACCGCGTTCTTCAACGGCTTATAGACATTGATTCTGACCCAGACGCGGTAGAAATTACCAGCAAAGTCCTGCGTCATGTTTTCTGTAAACAGAACCTCTCCAACCTTAGCTGCTAATGGCGGAACTAGATGAGCATAGAGATCTGGAACATCATGGATTTGGATCCATATGTCGAGGTGATCAAGGTTCACATAAACCACGTGGAAGTTTGAGCGTATTGATATGTTCACATAAACCACGTGGAAGTTTGAAACAAGACATTGAAAAAACAGGAACAGCTTGGGCAATTGATTTGATTAGGATTTCCTTCCCTCCCGAAGATAGGAGTTTCTCCATCCATCCTTTTACTTTGCTCCAAACCCTGTCTTTCAAAAACTTGAAAACACCATTCTTGTTATTTCCAACGTCAGTGGGCATACCTAAATATCTCTCAGAAAGTGATTCATTGGTGATATTTAGAGCACTCATCACCTCAGCCTTTAGACTGTTGGGACATCCCTTGCTAAAGAAAACTGTAGATTTTGACATATTAATTCTTTGTCCGGATGCATTGCAATAGCTCTCCATCAATGAGGACAACTCATTAGCTCCATTAGAACTGGCTTTAACAAACAGCAGGCTATCATCCGCAAAAAGCAAATGGCTTACCGGCGGTACCGATGGAGCCACTCGAATACCATTGAGGTGCGATGATTCATCTTGATTTTTTAAGAGGCACGTAAGGCCCTCCGCTGCAAGCAAAAACAGATATGGAGAAATAGGGTCGCCCTGACGGATTCCTCTCGATGGTGTAAATTTCCCAAGCTGTTCCTGTTTTTTCAATGTCTTGTTTCAAACTTCCACGTGGTTTATGTGAACATATCAATACACTCATCCGTAAATTCTGGTGGGGAAGAAGCCCTCCTGTACGTGTGGAGATGTTGGCCTGTTGAGTTACATGGGCCTGGCCGAATTTGGTCTAGGACATAATTAACTAATTAACCCCTTTTTTGCTGTTTAAAAAGTTTATTTACAACAGGAATTAAAATGTTCACATTTACGAAGTTACTACTTAGAATCTAGGAACAATACTTTCAGAATGTGATAAAACTATTTCTGTGCACAAACTTGGGGTTTTATGAATACCCAAAATGACCAAGAAATATTAAATATTCCAATAATACTTTCTAAGAAGTCATATTATCTCCTCTCATATTTTATTTGACTAATTTGGAAATATTTAAATGACATTGAAACTCCAAATATTATCCAATTCTAATGGAACTCCAAATATTCAATGAACTTCACATAAAATATTCTTCCACCACATATTGAGAAAGTCATTTTATTCTCACTCCATTTTTATTTGTGGTTCATAGGTGTCCAAAAGAAAAGCAATTGGATTGAAATATTTGAAACAAGAATCAAAAGGATTTAATTTCCCATGAAAATCATAGCAATTCACTCAATAATATTTTATTATTAACATTCCAAAATTTTAATTTTGGGATGTTACATCCACACAGCATATCATTGGACTCTACACTAATAATATCATTGGTAATTTGCATTTGTAAGTATAACATACCATATCATGCCGATCGACCATGGTACTTGTCAGGCGGGTCACGAATGGCACCCCGACAAAGTCATCACGTGGCGGAATTATGTCACATAGGTTGCACACCTCCTCCTCGCTCAGCCTCATTCTTTGAGCTACGATGGCTTCATGAAGTGGGTCCTCATCATATTCATCAAGTGGGTCCTCATTATCTTCATCATCTTCGTCATCTTCATCATCTTCCACCAGGTTGATATAAATGACAACCAACTTGGGTCTTTCTGCTCTGAAGGAGAAGCTGATCAACTCACCACCAGTAAGACGCATGCGAGCGAGGAAACAGGCTCATCCATCTCCTCCAATCTGCGACATATTGCGTCCTTTCTCGACCTCCATAGTGTACGGCCCCCCAGGAGCCTCAAATGTCACATTGTCTCCTGTCAGCTTGTTGAATTTCAACCTCACATTGCATGGGACGATCTGTGTAAAAAAAGCAAAATGACACAATGAAGTAATGCCAACACTAAAAATAAAATAGTTGTTACATTTCATATAATTTCTTACCGCTGCATGACGAAAACTCGGCTGGAAGTAGATGCCAAACAGCTTGCCAGTTGCAAGGCTGCTGGCGCACCATGACTTGCACAGTTGACATGGTGGTGGTGGTGGCGCCATTTTCCTAAAGCAATATGAGCAAAGGATTAACGATCCACTTCACAGGAAAGAAAAATAGTAGCATGTGATATTTTTGGTTCTTCAGCTCTATTTTAATAGTGGAACCCGATCCCAAAAAGTAAACAACAAGCTCTCAATTAACTTAATAACACCTTCTATAATAGAACCAACAACTAGCAGACAAATGCCAAATCAGCCAACAAGACTCACAGCCAACAAGTTCTCAATTAGCTTACTAACACCTTCTAGAATAGAACCAACAGCTAGCAAACAAATGCCAAATCTTGTGTATATATCACCAATATCACTAGATGAAGAGATTCTTCCGCGAGAAGCAATTTGATGGACAATTATAATCCTAAGATCTAGTAACATATAAGATGACAAGGTATCACCTACCAAAGCATTTCAGTGGCACCTATTGCCGAAAAAACTTTTCACAAATATCTACCAAATCAAGGTACCACCTACCAAGACACATTTCATCTAATTTGGCCCCTATAGCCTAAGATAACTGATTAAAAAACAAGTGGCAAATTTAATTGGGATTAACTTAGCACTTGCAAACTAAATACTTGTATCAAAACCAATATCTAGCAGATCACGGTACCACCTACCAAAGCATTTCAACTAAATTGGCACCTACATTTTGCAAAAAATAACTTATTACAGAAAAACAAAAGCATCTAGTTATCCATACGAAATTCATAATCCCTCGCTGCATCTAGCTAGGGCAGCCCTCGAGGGTGCTGACGAGGAGGGGGTGGCATGGTGACCTCGGTCGGGGGTGCTGACGAGGGGAAGGCCGGTGACTTTCCTACGAGAGGGGGCAACGACAGCGGTCGGCGAGGGGATCGAGGGTGGTTGGCCAAAGGCGCCTGGCCAGAGCTCGCGGGCGGCGACAGAGTGGGCGGCGAGGGGGTGGAGGAGCAGCTGAGGGGCGGCGAGAGGGGGGAGGAGCATTACCTGCAGCGGCGGTGGTGGAGGAGAAACCCTAACCGCAGCTGCCGGCATCGGGCAGAGGGGGACGATTGAGAGATGAGTGTGCAGGGGGCAGGGCCGCGTGTTTTGTTTTGCTGTAGCAATAGCGCGGGTACAGGGAGCGCGCTACTGCTAAGCCCAATATCAGTAGCGCTTTGTCCTAAAGAACTCTACTACTAAGGCTAAGCATGTAAAAAGCATCAAAAAATATACATTGGTCATCATTGATCTTTTTGTGTAGAATCTAAATAGTCAACATGAATCCTCACCATACCTGTATAGGCACAGGTGAAGATTCATATTGCAGCCACAAATCCTACACATACAGTTCAATGAAGACCAAGTGCTCGAGATAGTCTGAGAAGTAACATATTTAAGGTGGTAAACACCTTATTCTCTTAGCAGTATGGGATTAAACTTAATTAGTTGCAAGAGGGGATGATACTTAGCAACAGCGAGTGTTGAAGAAAAACGCTGCTACTAAGTACTTTAGTAGTAGCGCGTCCAGGAGAAGGGCGCTACTACTATATCTAGCCTGGAGGCAACGTTGTGGCAATTGTAGGAGTAGCGCTCTTTCGACCTAAAGCGCTACTGCTACTGGGCTATTAGTAGCACGGTCTTCTGAAGCTCGCTACTGCTAATTAGCAGTAGCGTCTGTTTTTAAACCTCGCTGCTGCTAAGATTCTGTGTATAAGGTTTTCCCTAGTAGTGGTCGGTTATGAAGAAGCATTGTGTCACGTGCTTAGCGTGTACCCATGGCTCATTTTTGGCGATGACGTTAACGTTCACGGGAGTGCTCTTCGTGTCGGGTATATACATGGTAGTGAAATACTTGTTTTCTCTTATGACGTCCTTGGCCCATCTGACACGGAACATCATCGCATTATGCATTCCAGCATAGTCAAGCTCCCAGATCTCTTCGTCCCTTCTGTAGAATCTTTCAGTTGTGCCGTTGGCATCGGTCACGCATTCAATTGTCACCCCGGAGTTCTGGTAATCACTGTCCATGTCTTTGGCATCCGTGTAGAACGTGTACCCATTGATATCGTATGACTGATAGGTCGCGAGCTTGGGCGCGGGGCCATGTGCTAAGGCGCGTATGAGCAATCCGTTCGAACTGCCCTCTTCCGGGGGATTTTCAAGAGCTTGCTCTTTGAACCAACGATAGAAAGTGGCGTTGTGCTCTATAGTAACTTCGTCGTCCGTCTTGATCATCCCCTTATCACGGTACTTCTTTGCGATGCTTTCTTTGTGCCGTGCCACATAATCATGTACCACATCTAGGTGTTGTAGCACTACTAAGTTAGCCCAGTCAAATTCGTTCCGTCGATCCGAGTAGTCCACGCACAATTCCCTCCAGCCGTTGTTGTGACCATCTCCTTCGAGCTTCCCATCATGCTTCTTGACAGGCAAACCAACAACAGGGTCTCCGACGCCTATATAATTCTCCCAAAAGGAGATGCACTCATGCTTTAGATACCCCTGGACGATGCTCCCGTCGGGACGCGACATGTTACGAACGAATCCTTTGATGCCCCATGCATCCTCTCGAATGGCATCATGCTGTGAAGGAATGTCGCCCCGAGGTCGATGATGTCATCCACGATGTGGACACACAGATGCACCATGATGTCAAAGTACATCTCAAGCTCACATAGTATGACAACGATCTCTTCCTGTAGCCTTCGGAGCTGCTTCACACTTACGGACTTTCGAGAGATAACGTCGAAGAAGTTGGAGAGACTAGTAATCGTGTCACGGACGTGCTTCTCCAATATCCCTCTAATGGCAACTGGGAGTATCAGCGTCATCATCACGTGACAGTCATGAGAGTTCATCCCACTGAACCTTTTCTTCTTGGGGTCTAGAAATCTGCTTATCTTCCCACAGTAACCAGAACTGACTTTGATTCCCATAAGGCACTTGCTGAATTGATCGATCTCCTTCGCACTTAAGGTGAAGCAAGAAGGGGGGCAATTATTCTCCTCCTTCTTGTTGACTTCTCCGCCCCCTTCCCCCTCCTCCGTCTCCATCTCCGTCTCCTCCGTCGACTTTTTACGGTGGAGATCTTTCCTGATCTTCAAATCTTCCAAGTCTTTCCTTGCCTTCGGCCCATCCTTGGTCTTCTCCGGCATGTTCATCAGTGTGCCAAGCAAGCTCTCGAGGACATTCTTCGTGATATGCATTTGATCAAGGCAATGAGGCGTGTCGTGATTGGGCCAGTACTCCAAGTCCTAAAAAACATACCTCATTTTCCATACCTTCAGCAGCGGCTCCGGCGCCTTTTTCATCTTTCCCGGCGTGGGGCACTGTTCCTAGTTTCACAACAGCTCGTCGATTTCGGTGCCGCTCCTCTTACGTGGAGGTCCTCGATGCTCAGCCAACCCATTGAATAGATCTCCACGCTTTCTCCACGGGTCATCCTTCTCGAGCCATCTACGATGCCCCATGTACACGATTTTCCCGGAACCGCCATCTTTCGTTGACGTAAACTGCTAAGACATTGTATCATCCATGCACCTCGTGCATCCGCAGTATCCGTGGCACACCTGGCCTGAGGTGTACCTGTAACCGAGATAGTCGTGCACTGTCATCATCAGTGCGGCTCTCATATGGAAATACTCTCCTTTGCTGGCGTCCCATGTCCATGCCGATGTTTTCCATAATGTGTCTAGCTCCTCTTGCAGAAGCCCCATATACAGGTTAATATTATTTCCTAGTTGTTTCAACCCTTGAATCAGCATGCTCATGTGTATGTACTTTGTCTTCATGCTCTTCCATGGGGGGAGGTTGTACATCCATACAAACACGTGCCATGTGTTGTTGTTGGTGTTCTGGTTTCCAAACGGATTCATGCCATCGGTACTTGCACCAAGCATGATGTTCCTTGGATCTTCTACAGCAAATCCATATAAGGCGTTGAATGCTCTCCAGTGGCTACCATCTACGAGGTGTCTCAGCTTCGGATCATCTCCATCGCCGGGCTTCTTCCTCTATGCATGCCAGCGCATGAGCTTTGCTTCCTTAGGATCTACGAAATACTGCTGCAGACGGGGAGTGATCGGAAAGTACCATACAACTTTCCGAGGAGCTTTCTTTCCTACCTTCTTGTATCGAGAAGCATTGCACACTGGACAGCTGGTTTTTTCCGCGTGCTCCCCCCGATAAATGATGCAATCGTTGATGCATGCGTGGTACCTAATGTGCGGCAAATCAAAAGGGCAAACAATTTTCTTGGCCTCCTCGACACTAGTAGGACATAGGTTCCCCGCGGGAAGAACTTTATTATGTAGATACTTCAAATGCTCATCGAGGCTTTTGTCTGTCCATTTGTTTTTGGCTTCGTCTTTAGAAGTTCGAGCGTGAAACTCAAGCGGGTCACCTCGGGATCGCAACCATCATACAATGGATTCTTCGAGTCTACTTCAAGTTGCGCCAGCTTGGCCTCCTCTCTAGAAGCAGCTCTCTCGCTAGTCGTACTCTTGCGAAGGAGGTCTCGAACATGAGGGTCCTGCACGACTGCACTTAGTAGTGTCGAAGACTGCGGCGTGACCGCCACCTCTTCTTCGCCGTGTCCGGAATCTTCTCCGCTGCCGTCATTTCCAGACTCTTCCCTGCCGCCATGTTCGTGCTACCTCTTGAGCACTGCGTTTGTTTTCCCTTGAAGAGGAATGGGTGATGCAGCAAAGTAGCGTAAGTATTTCCCTTAATTTTTGAGAACCAATGTATCAATCCAGTAGGAGACTACATGCAAGTCGCCTCGTACCTACACAAACAAATAAGAACCTTGAAACCAACGCGATAAAGGGGTTGTCAATCCCTTCATGGCCACTTGCAAAAGTGAGATCTGAAAGAGATAATAAGATAAATATTTTTGGTATTTTTATGATATAGATTGAATGTAAAGATTGCAAAGTAAAATAGATTGGAAACTTATATGATGGAAAATAGACCCGGGGGCCATAGGTTTCACTAGTGGCTTCTCTCAAGATAGCATAAGTATTACGGTGGGTGAACAAATTACTGTCGAGCAATTGATAGAAAAGTAAATAATTATGAGAATATCTAGGCATGATCATGTATATAGGCATCACGTCCGCGACAAGTAGACCGAAACGATTCTGCATCTACTACTATTACTCCACAAATCGACCGCTATCCAGCATGCATCTAGAGTATTAAGTTCATAAGAACAGAGTAACGCATTAGGCAAGATGACATGATGTAGAGGGATAAACTCAAGCAATATGATATAAACCCCATCTTTTTATCCTCGATGGCAACAATACAATGCGTGCCTTGCTGCCCCTGCTGTCACTGGGAAAGGACACCACAAAATTGAAGCCAAAGCTAAGCACTTCTCCCATTGCAAGAAAGATCAATCTAGTAGGCCAAACCAAACTGATAATTCTAAGAGACTTGCAAAGATAACAAATCATACATAAAATAATTCAGAGGAGATTCAAATATTTTTCATAGATAATCTTGATCATAAACCCACAATTTATCGGATCTCGACAAACACATCGCAATAAGAATTACATCGAATAGATCTCCAAGAAGATCGAGGAAAACTTTGTATTGAGATCCAAAGAGAGAGAAGAAGCCATCTAGCTAATAACTATGGACCCCAAGGTCTGTGGTAAACTACTCACACATCATCGGAGAGGCTATGGTGTTGATGTAGAAGCCCTCCGTGATCAATTCCCCTTCCGGCGGAGCACCGGAAAAGGCTCCAAGATGGGATCTCACGGGTACAGAAGGTTCCGGTGGTCGAAATAGGGTTTCGTGGTGCTCTCGGATGTTTTCGGGGAGCCACGAGGGTGGGGGCGCGCCTACCTCCCCTGGGCGCGCCCTCCTGCCTCCTGGCCTCCTCGTTTCTTTCATGACATCCACTCCAAGTCTCCGATTGCGTTTTTTCCAAAAATAACTCTCCCGAAGGTTTCATTCCGTTTGGACTCCGGTTGATATTCCTTTTCTGCGAAACACTGAAATAGGCAAAAAACAACAATTTGCACTAGGCCTTCAGTTAATAGGTTAGTCCCAAAAATAATATAAAAGTGTATAATAAAGCCCATTAAACATCCAAAACAGATAATATAATAGCATGGAACAATCAAAAATTATAGATACGTTGGAGACGTATCAAGCATCCCCAAGCTTAATTCCTGCTCGTCCTCGAGTAGGTAAATGATAAAAACAGAATTTTTGATGTGGAATGCTACCTAGCATATTTCTCAATGTAATTTTCTTTATTGTAGCATGAATGTTCAGATCCGAAAGATTCAAGAGAAAAGTTTAATGGTGACATAAAAATAATAATACTTCAAGCATACTAACAAAGCAATCATGTCTTCTCAAAATAACATGGCGAAAGAAAGTTATCCCTACAAAATCATATAGTCTGGCTATGCTCTATCTTCATCACACAAAGTATTTAATCATGCACAACCCTGATGACAAGCCAAGCAATTGTTTCATACTTTTGATGTTCTCAAACTTTTTCAATCTTCACGCAATACATGAGCGTGAGCCATGGACATAACACTATATGTGGAATAGAATGGTGGTTGTGGAGAAGACAAAAAGGAGAAGATAGTCTCACATCAACTAGGCATATCAACGGGCTATGGAGATGCCCATCAATAGATATAAATGTGAGTGAGTAGGGATTGCCATGCAACGGATGCACTAGAGCTATAAGTGTTTGAAAGCTCAACAAAAGAAACTAAGTGGGTGTGCATTCAACTTGCTTGCTCACGAAGACCTAGGGCATTTTGAGGAAGCCCATCATTGGAATATACAAGCCAAGTTTTATAATGTAAAATTCCCACTAGTATATGATAGTGACAACATAGGAGACTCTCTATTATGAAGATCATGGTGCTATTTTGAAGCACAAGTGTGGTAAAAGGATAGTAACATTGTCCCTTCTCTCTTTTTTTCTCTCAATTTTTTTTATTTGGCCTTTTTCTCTTCTTTTTTATGGCCTCTTTTTTCTTTTTTTTCGTCCAGGGTCTCATCCCAACTTGTGGGGGAATCATAGTCTCCATCATCCTTTCCTCACTTGGGACAATGCTCTAATAATGATGATCATCACACTTTTATTTACTTACAACTCAAAAATTACAACTCAATACTTGGAACAAAATATGACTCTATGAGAATTCCTCCGGCGGTGTACCGGGATATGCAATGAATCAAGAGCAACATGTATGAAAGAATTATGAAGGTGGCTTTGCCACAAATACGATGTCAACTACATGATCATGCAAAGCAATATGACAATGATGGAGCGTGTCATAATAAATGGAACGGTGGTAAGTTGCATGGCAATATATCTCGTAATGGCTATGGAAATTCCATAATAGGTAGGTATGGTGGCTGTTTTGAGGAAGGTATATGGTGGGTGTATGATACCGGCGAAAGGTGCGCGGTATTAGAGAGGCTAGCAATGGTGGAAGGGTGAGAGTGCATATAATCCAAGGACTCAACATTAATCATAAAGAACTCACATACTTATTGCAAAAATCTATTAGTTATTGAAACGAAGTACTACGCGCATGCTCCTAGGGGGATAGATTGGTAGGAAAAGACCATCGCTCGTCCCCGACCGCCACTCATAAGGAAGGCAATCAATAAATAAATCATGCTCCGACTTCATCACATAACGGTTCACCATACGTGCATGCTATGGGAATCACAAACTTTAGAACAAGTATTTCTCAAATTCACAACTACTCAACTAGCATGACTCTAATATCACCATCTTCATATCTCAAAACAATTATGAAGTATCAAACTTCTCATAGTATTCGATGCACTTTATATGACAGTTTTTATTATACCTATCTTGGATGTTCATCATATTAGGACAAATTTTATAGCCAAAGCAAACTACCATGCTGTTCTAAAAGACTCTCAAAATAATATAAGTGAAGCATGAGAGATCAACTATTTCTATAAAATAGAACCACCACCGTGCTCTAAAAAGATATAAGTGAAGCAGTAGAGCAAAATTAGCTAGCTCAAAAGATATAAGTGAAGCACATAGAGTATTCTAATAAATTCTGATTCATGTTTGTGTCTCCCAAAAGGGAGGTAAGTGCTTGAAGGTATATCTTTCGATCTTCCAATCGAATCTTTTAGTTTCTTGTTTTATTACTAGTTTAGTCTATAAAACAAAACCACAAAAAATGGAATTGAGGTTGCCTCATATGCTTCATGTTTTTAATGTCTTTCATGAGAATAAGGATTCCGATAATTGTGCCAAAGTGTTAGAAGAAGAATGCATTAAAATGTTTGGCACTAAATCTTTGAATCATGAGCATGATTGTAATGTTGTTAGTATGAGTTCTTTGAATATCCATGATGCTAATGATATGAAAAGCCACAAGCTTGGGGATGCTATGTTTTATGAAGATGATATTTTTAGTCCCCCAAGTTATGTTGAGAAAATTTATTATGATGATAGCATGCCTCCTATTTATGATGATTATATTGATGAAATTGGGTTTGGAAGAGTGTAAACTTTAGGAAGTAATGATCCCACCATTTTGGAGGGTGTTGAATCTTATTGTGATAATTATGTAAGTGGATTTGGAGAGGTCATGACTTTATTTATTAATGAATCCACTATTTCGGAAGAGGTTTCAATTGGTTATGAGAACAAAGTTGCTATCTATGATGATTATTGTGATGACAAGTATGCTATAAAGAATAATGATAACCATTAAACTTGTCATAGTGATTTTAATTTTCAATAGGATTATGCCTCACATGATAGTTATTTTGTTGAATTTTCTCCTCCCACTACTATGAATGAGAAGAATTTTGCTTATGTGCTGAGTACTAAAATTTATATGCTTGTAGATCATGAAAATAATGCTTTATGTGATGGTTATATTGTTGAATTCATTCATGATTCTACTGAAAATTATTATGAGAGAGGAATATATGCTTCTACGTATCTCTATAATATCAAGTTTCCTCTCTATGTGTTTAAAATCTTGAAGTTGTGCTTGTTTCACCTTCCTATGCTAGTTGATTCTTGCTCCCATAAATTATTTGCTCAGAAAATCCCTATGCATAGGAAGTGGGTTAGACATAAATCTGCTTGCCACATATGTTCCATGATGCTCTCTTTGTGTTTCAATTCTTTACTTTTATGCGAGCATCATTGAAATCATCATGCCTAGCTAGAAAGGCATTAAAGAAAAGAGCTTGTTGGGAGACAACCCAAAATTTATACCTACTGTTTTTGTGTGTTCACATGATTATGCTACTGTAGTAATCATGTTTTATAGATTTTGTTTCAATAAAGAGCCAAGTAAAGCCTTTGGGATAGTATGGATGATAGTTGACTTGATTCTGTGCGAAAACAGAAACTTTTGCTCCCAGTCCAGGAATTTTGAAAATTCACTGGAACGTGCTTTTGATCTGATTTTTTTACACAATATTGATATACAAATTGTCTAGATTTTCCTAATTTTTCAGAATTTTTGGAGTTACAGAAGTATGGTTGTTGTTCAGATCATTACAAATTGTTCTGTTTTTGACAGATTCTGTTGTCAATGCATAGTTTGCTTGTTTTCTAGTTTCTATGCTTATATTGGTCAATATAAATTGTAGAAATGATATGGTATAGTAGGCATTGTGTGAGAACAATTTTGAATATTGTCTTGACAGTACCAAAGTGAATGATTTGTCTTTATCATACTAACCCATCTCACGAGTTTTCTATTAAGTTTTGTGTTGTGAAGTTTTGAAGTTTTGTGTCAAGTTTCGATGGACTACGGAACAAGGAGTGGCAAGAGCCTAAGCTTGGGGATGCCCAAGGCACCCCAAGGTAATATTCAAGGAATACCCAAGCATCTAAGCTTGGGGATGCCCCGGAAGGCATCCCCTCTTTCATCTTTGTTCATCGGTAACTTTACTTGGAGCTATATTTTTATTCACCACACGATATGTGTTTTGCTTGGAGCGTCATCTTCTTTTGTTTAGATCTGCTTTATGCTATTTATATTAATGTTTTTCATCTTTTAGTTCAATAAAAAAGTCAAGTATAGCCTTTGCCATGCTTATTTTACGAGTCTATATGTTGCTGTTTTAAAAACAGAAAGTTTGCCGTTATGTTTTGAATATTTTTGAATAGTTAGGACATGATAAAATCTTGAAATTTTTACACAATGAGTGACAACAAATTATCTACAGTGTGGTAATGTTTCAGATTTTTTGGAGTTAGGGAAGTATGATTCCTCTTGCATTCTTTACAGACTGTTCTGTTTAGACATATTGTTGTTATGTTTGCATATGTTTGCTTGTTTAATGATTCTATTTGAGGATGGGAGTATTAAATATGCAGAGGCATTTAGTATGCAATGTTAAATTATAATTTTAGTGATTTTCTACAGTAGAGAATGATAAGGTTTTGCATGGATTTACACTAACCTATCTCACAAGTTCTTGTTGAGTTTTGTGTGGATGAAATTTTAAAGATTCCGGGAAACTATGATATGAGAGGAATTAAGGAGACACAAAAGATCAAGTTTGGGGATGCGCAAGGCATCCCTAATTAATATTTCAAGAAGTCTCAAGAATCTAAGCTTGGGGATGCCCCGGTTGGCATCCCACCTTTCTTCATCAACAATTATCGGTTAGCCTCGGTTGAGCCTAAGTTTTTACTTCTTCACATTGGTTGTGTTATACTTGCAGTGTCATTTTATTTTCTTTTGCTTGCTGTTTGAATAAAATATCAAGATCTGAAATAATTAAATGAGAGAGAGTCCTCACATAGCTTAATAATTATTTGACTACTCATTGATCTCCACTTATATCTTTTTTGGAGTAGTTTGTCATTTGCTCACGTGCTTCACTTATATCCTATGAGTAAATGGTTGAATGAATTGAATATCATAAATCTGAAATTATATATGCTTCATATGCTTATCCCAAGGGGAGTAATGACTTCACATATAAGAACCAGAGGTGGTAAATTTATTGAAAGTTAGAAAACATAGTATTGGTCACTTGAACAATTCATGAAAGAATATTGTAGGAAGAGAGATTTCACATACAAAAATACTATCTTGGACATCTTCTATGATTGTGAGCCCCATTCATTATTTTCAAACTTGAGCAAATTAGTTATGCTTGGGTATATTTGTATAGAAGTTATATTGTTATGGATCCTCCAACATGTGGTGCTTGCTTTTTATAATCTTTTGCTAGCCAAAATTTTTGTAGTAAGTGGGAATACTGCTTGTGCATCCAAAATCCTTGTCCACCATATCTACCTATATGCAGTATTTACCTGCCATTCCAAGTAAATTTGCATGTGCCGAACTATAAATCTTCAAATAATAATCTGTTTTGTATGCCCGAATCGCTCATGTAGCGACTAGGGGCTGTCAATATCTTCCATGCTAGGTGGGTTATTCTCACGATGAGTGGACTCCACTCATCATTCAGGAGAAAATGGCTGGTAATTGGGATGCCTAGTCCTATGATCGAAACATCACAAACAAAATCGCAAATAAATTAAACAAAACTCCCCCAGGATTGTTGATAGTTGGACGGTACCCGTTGTTTCGGACCAGCCGTGGAATGTGATTGTTGGTGGAGGGGGAGTAAAATCTTTAGCTTTATGTTTGGGAACTGCCTATAATGTATCTAGTATGGAAGATATTGGGAACTCTTGGTTGTTATGTTGACAATGAATGCATACCTCTCAAAATTATTTCCATCTCTGTTTCAAAAGCTTCGAGCTCTGGCACCTCTGCAAATCCCTGCTTCCCTCTGCGTAGGGCCTATCTTTTACTTTTATGCAAGAGTCAGTAATATCCCTTCTCATTCCAACCTACTCTTTAGTTGGCAAGCATCATGTGATGGGGAAAGATCTAAGCATAAATGGCCATTCGAATATATTTGATCATGAATTATTATTGTTGACAATTATCTATATGATAAATAAGTTGGGAGGCGAAACATTAAACCCCTATATTTCTCTATGTTCGATGGATGCTATTTGTTGTAAAGATATGCTTTGAGTGGTAGCAATCATGGTAGACTATATGATAGTCGAGTATGTGGGATTTGCTAAATCAAAGCTCTTACATAGACCCTTCATGAAAATAAGATGTATTGCAATTGTTTGATGACCGAGAACATAGTTTGTTAGTTTTCAAGAAAGTTTATGATCTATTCTTTGACATGTGAATAGCTTGCTACTTGATCATGAGAAGCTTTATGATATGAGCTACTGTTATGATATATAATGACGCTAGAAAAAGTGATTGAAATTATCATTGATCAAACTTGTGCACTTGCTAGCATTCCACGTCAAAAATTCTGTTTTTATTATTTACCTACATGAGGATGAGCAAGAATTAAGCTTGGGGATGCTTGATACGTCTCCAACATATCTATAATTTTTTATTGTTCCATGCTATTATGTTATCTATCTTGGATGTTTTATAAGCATTTATATGCTATTTTATATGATTTTTGGGACTAACCTATTAACCTAGAGCCCATTTTCCGTTTTTCCTTGTTTTTGACTTTCGCAGAAAAGGAATATGAAACGGTGTCCAAATGACCTGAAAATTTACGATGGTTTTTTATGGACCAGAAGAAGCCCCCGAAGCAAAAAGAGTTGGGCCAGAAGAGCCATGAGGCCTCCACAAGGGTGGAGGGCACGCCCTACCCCCCTGGGTGCGCCCTCCGTCCTTGTGGCCTGCTCGTGGACCCCCCTGACGTGAAACCGATGCCAAAAATTCCTATAAATACAGAAACCCCCGAAAAGAAACTTAGATCGGCAGTTTCGCCGCCGCAAGCCTCTATAGCCACCAAAAACCAATCGGGACCCTGTTCCGGCACCCTGCGGGAGGGGGAAATCGTCACCGATGCTCATCTTCATCATCTCGGTGCTCTCCATGACGAGGAGGGAGTAGTTCACCCTCGAGGCTGAGGGTATGTACCATTATCTATTTGTTTGATCTCTCTCTCTCTCTCTCTCGTGTTCTTGATTTGGCACGATCTTGATGTACCGCGAGCTTTGCTATTATAGTTGGATCTTATGATGTTTCTTCCCCTCTACCTTCTTGTAATGGATTGAGTTTTCCCTTTGAAGTTATCTTATCGGATTGAGTCTTTAAGGATTTGAGAACACTTGATGTATGTCTTACATGTTCTTATCTGTGGTGACAATGGGATATTCACGTGATCAACTTGATGTATGTTTTGGTGATCAACTTTCGGTTTCTATGACCTTGTGAACTTATGCATAGGGGGTTGGCACACGTTTTCGTCTTGAATCTCCGGTAGAAACTTTGGCGTACTCTTTGAAGTTCTTTGTGTTCGTTTGAATAGATGAATCTGAGATTGTGTGATGCGTATCATATAATCAAAACCGCGAACACTTGTGGTGACATTGGAGTATGGTGACATTGGAGTATCAATGTGACATTAGGGTTTTGGTTGATGTGTGTCTTAAGGTGTTATTTTAGTACAAACTCTAGGGCTATTTGTGACACTTATAGGAATAGCCCAATAGATCGATCAGAAAGAATAACTTTGAGGTGGTTTCGTACCCTACAATAATCTCTTCGTTTGTTTTCCGCTATTAGTGACTTTGGAGTGACTCTTTGTTGCACGTTGAGGGATTGTTATATGATCCAATTATGTTATCATTGTTGAAAGAACTTGCACTAGTGAAAGTATTAACCCTAGGCCTTGTTTCTAAGAATTGCAATACCGTTTTTGCTCACTTTCGTTACTAGTTACCTTGCTGTTTTTATATCTTCAGATTACAAAAACCTATATCTACCATCCCTATTGCATTTGTATTACCATCTCTTCGCCAAACTAGTGCACCTATATAATTTACCATTGTATTGGATGTGTTGGGGACACAAGAGTCTCTTTGGTTGCATGGTTGTTTGAGAGAGACCATCTTCATCCTACGCCTCCCACGGATTGATAAACCTTAGGTCATCCACTTGAGGGAAATTTGCTACTGTCCTACAAAACTATGCGCTTGGAGGCCCAACAAGGGTCTACAAGAAGAAGGTTGCATAGTAGACATCAAGCCTCCAGATAGGTTTATACAGCCGCACACTCGTGCTTCCACTATCTCGTACATGTCTCTCTCTCATTCCTTGTATCTATGTAGAATTTTCGTCCCTTCTTGAGACACGCCCTATCGATCATGCACACACACACTATCGCCTCATTTTATGGTGATACCTCTCGCACACACACTCTTTGTGTCTTTGTCAGACACGCACTCCGTCCTCCTCCTCCCCCCCTCTCTCTCACACACACACCACACACACGCGCACACACACGTGGGCTTTTTGCAACAACTAGCAAGATGCCCATGCGTTGCATGGAACATCAAGATGCATTTGTATGAGTAGTATATCTTGTGGGAGAAAAGGATGAACAAGGGAAGGCCTTATTTGCAAATGTGGAGAGTGGTGTGGGTATCTTTTTGCAAAATTGCCATAGTTTCCTTCCTATCTGCAAGATATAAATCGGACGGCCTATATTGCAGGATGGCAGGCACACCATCATCACGAACTCTGTTTTTGATAAGAGTAGAGATTAGAGATATACCACTTCTCGAATCTTGAAACCAACAACATTCCTCCGTTATCTCATCAAAATCGCCAAAGGAATATATTTTGAGTGAAACATAACATATTTTTAGTGATATACGTATTTCAAAACTAGACTCTTTTTTCTATCAAATCGGTGAATATTTATTAATCTACTTTGATCATTTGGCAACGCATTGGCACATTGATAGTTATTAATACTGTATAATTTTTTGGACACCAGACAAATGGTGGAGTACATATACGAAGAGGAGAGGCGCACGCACGTAGTCGGTCTCTCGCTGTCTCGCACACATGAGAGTTACGTAAAGGCACCGTAAACAAATAAACCCTAAAACCCTAGGTGCATGACTGCTGCCTGCGCGGGTACCGGGTACGTGGTGGAGCGCACCTTTGTAGGAATAGTTAGCTCGCGTGATAATTTGATCCGTAGGAGTTGATGGTCAGGACCATAGGTGAACGACCTGGAGGCGGTGGCTCGCCAGTCGCCACTGATCGAGTAGCCATGTTTAAAATATCATTTTTTAGCGGGGTAAGAGTTCCCATTTTCAATGGCACGTTATAAGTACTAAGTAGTTTTTAGAATGATTGGTATGGAGTGAAAATGGAATTCATAACTACTACCTCCGTCCTGGTTTACTAGTCCCCATCGTATTTTGGGTCAAAGTTTGTCCATGAATTTTACTTGTAAAATGTGAATGGAAAACGAGATTTTGTTATACCCAAACAAAAAAGGACTGGAGGGAGTGATTGCTCTGACACGGACACAACCTCTCATAGCGCAGGCATTGAACTGACACGCCGGCCAAGAGGGCCCTACTCGCTGCAGGCCAGGCTGAACATGCCTCCTCGCCACATGCAACCGGCTTCGGACTGCCCCGCCTGCTTCCATTGAATCCGCGCGTGTGCCGGCAACACGTCCTTCCGCGAGCCGGCCGGCATTTTAGAACACAACATTGGCTGGCTCCTCTCATCCGCTCGCTATTTAAACGAGGCCAGACGCCTGGCAAGAACCGCACCACACCGTTGCTCCCCATATCCTCCTTGCACCATTTTCTCCACACTCTCCATAGCATCTGGTGAGCAGGAAGACGAGTTCTCCGACATAAAAGCCGGCTGGGTGCCCCGGCAAGCCCGGAAACTCGCTGCCCCACCTCCCTCCCCGCCAGTACCATGGGCGAGGCTGCAGGCGGGCAAGCGGAGGAGCAAGCCGCCGCTCCAAGCTGGCCCCTGGTGCATCAACTCGATGCTCCAAGCCTGCTCATAGAGGAGTGGCCAGTTGTTGCACGCCGGCACATGGGGGACCACGGCGTCCAGTGCACCGTGGTTGGCCGCGCCATTCGACGCAAACATTGGCAGAACCGTGGCATGCTGGCGGAGGTGGCCAACACGTTTGCGGCCACCGCCGACACCGATGAATAGTAGACCACGGGAGCCGCCGCCTTTCCGAACCCACGAATGCTACGACCACCGCATTGTCGGCATAGACACCCGGTGTGTTGCCCGGTTTGGCTCAAAATGTCATGGACCCCAGCCACGACCGGCATTAGAAATTATACCTACTTCCAGAAGTTATTCACGTTTAGTAAAAAATGACCAAAATATAATTAATTACGCATGGTCTTCACTTGTTGTGCTCGCACTGGTAGTAGGAACTAGAGGTTTTTTATTTATAACTCTCCTCACATTTTTTGGCTTTGAAGTGAATCATGGTTGTCGACATTATCTATGAATGTGCAGATATCTGTGAACATGAGTTTGATGTGGAAGTTGAACTTGGAATGTTGGGCTTGCGTGTGAACTATACCATGTCCAATGCTTCGTCTGTTATTGTTTGGAAAGTAATTGATGTTATTACATGACCCGAATTTTTTTTATTTTGTGCCACATCAGTAGATGCACAGACATCACAACACGTATGCTGACTCGATAAACATTTGAACCTAGCTATTATGAAGGAAAATTTGTATTGACAACAGTTTTAGATAGCAGGAGACGCCTAGCCTGCTCTGCTTCTGCTAGCTTCTTTCTAGCTTCTTTCTGGCTTCTTCCATCTCTTCTTTGGCTTGGGTGAAGAGAGCATCTGATTGCTCTTTTTGCTTCTTGAGGAACTCAGCTACATTCTCAAGGGCTGCTGCATGCTTTCTTTTAGCCTTTACTAGAGCCACGAGGACATGAATAGTTGACGACTCCACCTGGCTTTTGTGTAATCCAGCATCATCTGGGAATTTGTACCTTGTGTCTAATCCAGCATCATTAGGGAACAGGCACCTTGTGTGTAATCCAGCGTCATTTTGGAGACATGATCTTGAGGTTGACCATACTTCCCTCCTCACAGGAACTGCATCCTGACATGAAGTTACTTATTTTTTAGATCAATACTCAGAGCAACCCAGATCCATTTAGTAGAAGCCAGATTGTCGGTGGGAACGACACCTATGGGGTCATTGGGATCCCTTCTACGGTCGGCGGGCGCGAGGTTGTGCAAAGAGCAGGTCTGACAGGAAGCACACGGGTCGTTTACCCAGGTTCGGGCCGCGAAGATGCGTAATACCCTAGTCCTGCTTTGGTGGATGTATTGAGTGTTCTTGTGTTCTTGAGCTAGCTACGGGGTGCAACTTGCCCAAAAGAGCCGAATCCCTCTCCTGGTCACCTCGGGCCTCCTTTTATAGGCAAAAGGGGTTGCCACAATGGCACACAGGAGGTGGAAAGGTCTACAGTTGATAAGCCTATCCTCTGGAACCGTAGGACAAACGCATTTAATGCGCTGCCGACGTGTCCCCCTTGCTTTATCGGGGACGGCAAGGAAGCACGTCCCAGCTGTCGCCGCCTCGCCTGGCCTTGACACGCGTCCGAGCTGACGAGGCGTCGCGGCGCCATGTTGGCTGGCTGCTGGGCTGGCGCGGTGGTGGAGCCTTCACGAAGGGTTGCATGCCACCACGCAGGTGCTTGCTGAGTCGGTGTAGAGGCCGCCCGTCGCCACGCAGGTGCCTGCCCAGCTGGTTGAGCTAGCAGCTGCTTGGGGACGGCGGTGGAGTCTTGGCTGGCGCGGGCCTGGTAGTGGCCCCACTGATGCCTTCGGCAAGGGTCTTGCCGGGGGCCCGACAAGGGTCTTGCCGTGGCGTTGCAGTCGTCCCCGGCAAGGCGCTTGCCGGGGGTCTTGTGGATTTCCTCGGCTAGGATCCCGCCGAGGGTCGCCGTCTTCTGGTCCTCATCTGATCTCACATGTTTATGATCTTGACGAAGATCTGCATGCCACCATAGAGGCGCCTCCCGATCCTTGGTTCCAATGTAGTTGGTGGTGTTGGGACCCATGGGCTCAAGGGTGGCTTTCTCCGCTCGCATCTGGCAGGCAGCCCCGGCAAGGCTCTTGCCGGGGCTGCGGAGGCTGCCTCGGCAAGGATCTTGCTGGGGGAGTCTACCTCGCCCTCTTGCCCTCCTGTGTTTCTGGTCTTGGCGTTGCCTTGGTTCTCTTGTGCTTTGGCTTCTCTCCGGCTTCCCTCCTCTGCCCTGCTAAGTGTGGCCGCGGCGCGTGGCTCTGACTGCCCGTGCACAAGTAAAGGGGTCAAAAGGAGAGCCCCTACTTTTGTACACCGACAGGAGCCCCCGGGTCTGGGCCACACATAAGCGCGACGCGTTGTTGGGCCAGGCCCAGAATGGTGCGCGGGCAGGCGGGGCGGATTTTTGCCGTAGTAACTGTTTCGTCCGCTGTGCTTCCCCACGACCCACGTTGAACGCGCGACATGGAGGGTCGTGTGTGACGTGGGGGTCATGCGTGGGGCGGTTCCCGCACGCATGCGTCACATCACAGTAAAGAGGCGGCTCGCGCCTTCCCCATAAGAAAAAGAGGGAGGCGCAGAGGCGCGGCTCATTTACTGAGTGGACTCGGGTCGCGGTCTTCAAGGCGCCCGAGCCCCACGATCACGGGGTGGGGAACGATCACCTCACCCATCCCATTGATCCTGCTCGCTCGCCACGCGTTCCCCATGCAGGTGGCAGGCGGTGGAGGCGGGAAACCGGGCCGTCGCTGATTGGGGCAGCGGGTCGGTCCTGATTCCCTGCGCCTCCGATGGCTGGATTGGTCGAGTGGGGCGGCCGAGCCTCGACCCCGCCCCTTTATAAGGAGGGGGAGGGGGATGTCATCCCACGTTCTCCCAGCATCCATCTTCTTCCACTTCCGCTCCTTCCTTCCCCCCGTCATGGCGAGAGGGTGTGCAAGCCCTTCAACGGTGGGGGCGAGGGTCGCCGCTCGACAGCGCGTTCCTCACTCCCACGAGCTCGCGGCGGCGGAGCCGGCCATGAGAGGAAGGGGGAGGGGGCGAGGCCGAGGTCGCCGCGGCGGTCTGGGGAGAGGGGGACGAGGCGGCGCGATGGCCGTGCCTCCGCCAGCAATGCCACCCGTGATGGAGGGCCACGTCGGGGACCTGCCTCGGGAGTTCTTCATCAGGCTGCGCCGGCCACCGCGTCGTCGTCTCCGTCTCCCTACCCCATTTGCTCGGGAAATGGAGCTCGATCCGCCCCAGACCCTCAGATTGCACATGAGGGGCTGCGGGAACGCGGCACGCGGGTCGACGTCGACTTCCCCGCTCCTCACAATATGTACCTCCATTGCGGATGGAAGACATTTGCTCGCATCCATAGCCTGACGGCGGGGCTCGTCCTCTACTTCAAGTTAATGGAGGGCGGCCTGCTCTCCGTCAAGGTCTTCGGAGATCTTGGAACTCGCCTAAAGTGCTGCGTGGAGAGCTCCTCCGACGATGAAGATTCCTCCTCAAGCGGGAGTGACGAGGAGGACAGCGACAGCGGCGACGAGGGAGTCGAGCGGCGGGACGCCGACTCCGACTCCGACTGACCGCGTCGCCCTTCCCTCGGCCACGCGCCCTGCCGAGGGCCTTCCTCGTCAAGCTCTCCATCGGGGCGCTCCCCGTCGTCTCCTTGGGCGGCTGGCGTAGGATGGCTGGAGAAGGCGAAGAAGGCGGGTGGTGGCCGTCAAGTCGGAGTACGCGGGCACCGACGCCTCCGTCGCGTATTGCCGGCCCGCTGCCTCGTCTTCCAGCTGCTTTCCGGGCACCAAGATGTTCTCTTGGTGCCTTCTGCTCCTTGTACCTTGCCTAGGCGCTCTTTTTGCCCTCCTGTTGTCTTGTTCCACCTTCTGAGGAGAGGGACAAGAAAGGGATTACGGGCACCTTATCTCTTTTTAGTTTGTAAGCCTGCGGGCACTTGTTAATTTTAAGACTTGTAATCCCCTTGCTCATGTTTTTAATTCCGTATGAACTATACCTGTATGGGATGTTTTTAATGAAAAAGGGTGTCTGCCGGGTTCTTTGTGCGTGAGTGAGGCCCATGCCAAGGAACGAATCCTTGTTATTTTTAGGATAAACATTGTCGCCCGGCAACAGGCCTTGCCGTGCCCTGACTTCAGTCGACCATTCTCACGCTTTTAGCGGAGGCAGGGGCGAAGTAGAGTTAGGCCCCTCGTTTATTTCCTTGCCACTGCGTCTACGACCCGGTTCTGTCCCAGGGACTTGGGTACAAGAAGAAGGGGGAGCACGGTAGCCTCGGAGTAAAACGAGGTTTCATTTGTCCCAATTTCATACGGAAATGCGCAACAGGGGATGAAGGACATATCTGAATCCACAGCCCCCGGCAACCTTGGCTTGCCGTGGTTAGATCCTTGTGTCTTCAGCCCCCGGCAGTCCTGGCTTGCCGGGGCCGGAGCGCCGGTTCGTCCTCTTTCTCCCAAGCGGCTCAGCAGAAGTGTCCACGTGCCCTGCGAACCAAAGAGGACAGAAAGACGCATATTCGACCTCTAGGCTAGGGGTTAGCCGCCGCTAAGCACTATCAACCCTAACCGAGGGAGAGACTTAACCTTGCACGCATGCTAAAACTTAGGGCGCCAGCGCTTCGTTTATTTATGCTCAGGGTCTGCGCCTGGCTTTGTACAGAGGGTTACATGCCTTGCCGGCAAAGCTTGTACAAAAGGTGGCTTGCCGGGAGGCCCGGCAACCGCGCCTTATGGGTAAAACTTGCGAAGATGTTCGATGTTCCAGGAGTTTCTCACTGGGACAGCATCTTCGGTCTCCAGGTGGACTACGCCGGGCCTGGTGACTCGTATTACCCGATAAGGGCCTTCCCACTTTGGTGTCAACTTGTTGGAATTCGTGGCCGACTGAACGTGCCGAAGAACAAGGTCGCCTTCCTCAAAGCTTTGGGCATGAACCTTGCGGCTATGTAGCGGCACAAGGCTTGATGGTAGCGTGCCACTCTCACAGACGCCCGAAGACGATCTTCCTCAAGGAGCGTTGCGTCATCTTGCCGCAATTGCTCTTGCTCAAGCTCGTCATAAGCGAGCACTCGAGGTGACCCGTATGTGAGTTCCGCGGGGAGAACTGCTTCTGCCCCGTATAGCAGGGCAAAGGGTGTCTGGCCGGTGGCTCGATTTGGCGTCGTTCTGATCGACCAAAGAACCGCTGGCAACTTATCAATCCAGCGCCTTCCACTCTTGTGCAACCTGTCAAAAGTCTTTGTCCTCAGGCCTCACAACACTTCAGCATTTGCCCTCTCCGCCTGGCCGTTGCTCCGTGGATGTGCCACGGAAGCGAAACAGACCTTGCTGCCGAGGTCTTGGATGTATTGCATGAAGGTGTGGCTTGTGAACTGCGTGCCGTTGTCGGTGATGACTCTGTTTGGCACACCAAAACGGCAGACTAGCCCTTTGAAGAACTTGACGGCTGACTGTGCAGTAACCTTCCTCACTGCCTCCACCTCCGGCCACTTTGTGAACTTGTCGATTGCAACGTACAAGTACTCAAAGCCCCCGACAGCGAGAGGGAAAGGGCCCAGTATGTCGAGCCCCCAGACCGAAAACGGCCAGGAGAGAGGGATTGTTTGAAGGGCTTGAGCTGGTTGATGAAGCTTCTTCGAATGGAACTGGCACGCTTCACACCTGGTTACTAGTGCCGTCGCATCCTGGAGGGCGGTGGGCCAGAAGAAGCCTTGCCGGAATGCCTTGCCGGCAAGGGCCCTCGACCCTATGTGGGAGCCACATATGCCTCCATGTATCTCTGCCAACAGCTCCAGTCCTTCCTCCCGGGGGATGCACTTCAATTTCACACCGTTCGGTCTTTTTCTGTACAGGACGTCGTCGACGAACTGGTACAAGGCAGACCGACGGGCTACTTTTTCCGCTTCTTCCTGCTCCTCAGGAAGTTCCCCTGTCTGGAGGAAATGGACGGTATGCTGTGCCCATGCCGGAGCCTGGGGCTCGACGGCAAGGACCAAAGGCATCTCTTCTGCCATGGGGGCGGCCGTCTCTACGGCCAGGGCTTGGCGCCCTGCCGGAGCCAGCTGCCCCTCGGCAGGCTCAGTACCCACGGCATTACCCCTGCCGGTGGCCCCAGGGGGCTCGGCGGGAAAGTACTTGCCGGGGCCTGATTTCCTCCGCTTGTTCTGCCCCGTTGATGGTTCGACGGATGGTTGAGTTAGCCGAAGCACAAAAGTACCTGGTTCCACAGGCAGTTTGAAGGCAGCGCGCTTTGACAGGTAATCGGCGATGTCGTTCTCCGCTCGGGGAACGTGCTCTGCTTGTATACCGTCAAAGCGCTCTTCCAGCTTCCTCACCTCATCTACATAGGCCTCCATCAACGGGCTCTGATAATCCTTGTTGACTTGTCTGACGACAAGCTGTGAATCACCCCTGACGATGAGCTTCTTAACCCCGAGGTCTGCCGCGATCCTGAGACCGACAAGCAACCCCTCGTATTCAGCAGTGTTGTTTGTGGACATCTCCCTAGGAAAGTGCATCTGGATTATGTACCTGAGGTACTCCCCGATGGGTGCAACAAGCAGCACACCAGCACAGGCGCCTTGCAGCGAGAAAGCCCCATCAAAGTACATGATCCAGTTGCGAGTTGCTTCCTTGTCGGGGAGAGCGCTCTCCTGGATTTCTTCGTCGGGTGTTGAGGTCCACTCCGCAATGAACTCCGCCAGGACTCTGCTCTGGATCGTCGAAGTACTTTCAAACTTCAAACCAAAGCTCTACAGCTCCAAGGCCCACTCCACAATCCTCCCGGTTGCGTCTGGATTATGCAATATCCGTTGCAACGGGAGGCGGGTGACGACAGTGACCTCGTGTGCTTGGAAGTAATGATGCAGCTTCCTCGAGGCCATAAGGAGGCCGAAGAGCAATTTCTGCACACCGGAGTATCTTGACCTAGCCCCCTGCAAGAGGGAGCTGACAAAATAAACCGGGTGCTGCATCATCCTCTTCCTCTGCATCACTTCTCTTGGTTGCGCAGGCTCTGTCCTGCCGACGTCAAACCCTACCGGGGGCCCTGCCTCGCCGGCACCAGGCCCTGCCCGGGGGATCTCTGGCTCACCATCTTCCGGCCCTGCCGTTGCCACTTCCTCTTCATCGACCTCCCTCTGTGCCACTAGCGCGGTGCTGACCACTTGATTCGTTGCCGCTAGATACAACAGCAATGGCTCTTGTGGTTTAGGTGCAACTAGTATTGGTGTAGAGGAGAGGTACTTCAAATCCTGTAGCGCTGCTTCAGCCTCTGGGGTCCATTCCATTGGTCCCGCCTTTTTTAAGATTTTAAAAAAGGGGAGGGCGCGCTCGGTAGACTTGGAGATGAATCTGCTCATGGCGGCAACGCAGCCAGTGAGCTGACGCACATCCTTGATCCGCTTGGGCGCCTCAATTTGCTCGATAGCCGTGATCTTGTCCGGGTTTGCCTCAGTCCCACGCTGTGACACAAAGAACCCGAGAATCTTGCCAGACGGAACGCCGAAGACACACTTCTCAGGGTTCAACTTGAGGTTGATCTTGCGCAGGTTTGCAAACGTCTCTTCTAAGTCTTGTACAAGAGTTGCCCTGTCCTTGGTTTTGACCACTATGTCATCCATATAAGCTTCCATATTTCTATGTAGCTGGGGTTCAAAACCAATTTGGACCGCTCTTGCAATCGTTGAGCCAGCACATTTCAACCTGAAAGGCATCCGTAAAAAGCAATACGTACCACATGGGGTGATGAATGTTGTCTTCTCTTCGTCTTCTCTTGTCATGAAGATCTGATGGTATCCAGAGTAGGCGTCAAGGAATGACAACAAATCACACCCGGCCGTGGAGTCAACAATCTGGTCGATGCGCGGCAACGGGAAAGGGTCCTTGGGACAAGCCTTATTGATATCTGTGTAATCAATACACAACCTCCACTTCCTGTTTGCCTTGCGTACCACCAACAGATTGGCCAACCACGTCGGGTGGAGCACTCCTCTCACCAAACCTGCTGCTTCTAACTTCCTGATCTCCTCTGTGATGAACTCTTGCCTTTCCAGAGCCTGCTTCCTGACCTTCTGCTTGACGGGCCGCGCATGAGGACAGACAGCAAGGTGGTGCTCAATCACTTCCCTGGGAACGCCGGGGATGTCGGATACTTGCCATGCAAACACATCGATATTCGCCCGCAGAAAGTGACGAGCGCGCTTTCCTATTTGCTGTCAAGGGTGGAGCTTATGGTGAAAGCCCCTCCCATGCCATCCTCATTGACGGACACCTTCTTGGTCTGTGGCGGTGCAGCTCTGGATATCTTGCTCTTGCCGGTGGAGCTCTCTGGCACGTCCTCGACAGTAGCGCAACACTCCGAAGAGGTGCGCTTGCCGGAGTGGGTGTGAGAGGTCTTGCCGGTCTTCTTCTTCCCTCCCGGTGCTTCAGCGGCAGGAGCAAGTTCCTTGGCGGCAGCCGCTGCAACTACTTCCCGGTAGAGTAGGTCGGCGCAGATCAACGCATCTTTCTTGTCGCAGGGGATGATGATGATGGTCATCGACCCAGGCATCTTCAGCGTGTTGTAGGCGTAACGCGACGCCGCTATGAACTTGGCTAGTGCCGGGTGGCCGAGGATCCCGTTGTAGGGCAAAGGGATCTCGGCTACATCGAAGACAATCCTCTCCGTCCTTTAGTTCAGCTCGCCTCCAAACGTCACAGGAAACGTGACCTTCCCCTTCGGCTGGCTCCTTCCCGGGTTGACACCTTGAAACGTGCCCGTCTCCTCGAGGTCTCCGTCGGGAATTTGCAGCCTCTTGGTCACAACGGGCGAGATTAAGTTCAGACCGGCCCCGCCGTCAACCAGCATCTTGTTCACCTTGAGGTTGTGTATTGTTGGTGAGACCAACAACGGCAAACACCCGACCGTAGTGGTGCGATCAGGGTGGTCCTCGGCGCCAAAGATGATGGGTGTGCTGGACCACTTCAGCGGCTTCTGATCGTCGAACAATGGCTCCGCTGCTGTGATCTCACACGCCCACTGCTTGAGCTGGCGGTGAGAAGTGTGCAGCGTGGCGCCACCATCGATGCACATGGCCTCCGTAGCCTTCTGAAACTCTTGCTCGCCGGACTCGTCGTCCTTGTCATGATCATCATCTTCCTGCTTCTTGTCACGGCCCCGAGCGGGCCTCTCTTGCTGGTTATCCTTGCCGCAGCGGCCTCCTTGGCCGCCACGCTTCTTGCCGGATCCTTCCGCACCATCCTGACCCTTCTCCTTGTCCCGCCTCTCATACTCGGCCTTTTTCTTTTTGGCAAGCAGCTCGACCTATCGGCAGTTCTGGAGGTCATGCGCCTTGGTGCAGTGGATCTTGCAGTACTGCTTGTCGGAGCCTCCTAGCTTGTCGGCAGCTGCCAAGGCCCGGCAGGCGGCGCACCCGGCAATCTCCTTGCTGGGGTCGTCTGCCTTAGCCTTCTTTGCAGCGACGGTGTCGTCGGATCCCTCGACGGCAAGCACGGCCTTGCCCTTGCGTTTCCTGTTGTGATGCTGACCCTTCTTCGTCATGGCGGTGGTGTCTTCATCAGTAGAGTCGGTTTCCACGCCGGCGTCCTCGCCGGGGTACTTCCTTCCCTCTTCAGCCCGGGCGCACCTATCGGCCAGAACATAAAGTTCGGCCACATCCTTAACCTTGTTCATCGCCAGCTCTTCACACATCTTGCGATTGCGCATGTTCTGATGGAACGCTCTAATCACGGCGGCGGGATGAACATCGGGGATGTTGTACTGCACCCGGCTAAACCTCTGTCTGTACTTGCGCAGGGTTTCCCCTTCCTTCTAGGGAATGATATGCAAATCACTGGCCTAGCCATGAGCTTGGTGGCCTCCAGTGAAGGCACCAACGAACTCATGCCACGGATCCGACCAAGAAGAAATGGAATCCGCCGGCAAGTGCATCAACCAAGACATGAAATTGGGCCTCAGTGCCAATGGGAAGTAACTGGCAAGCACCTTGTCATCGCGAGCTCCAACAGCTTGGATCGCGATGGTGTAGATGCTGAGGAACTGTGACGGATGGGTCTTGCCATTGTACTTCTCGCCGACGTCGGGCTTGAACATACGGTGGGACGACCACTGGAACTGTCGCAGCTCACGGGTAAAGGCTGGGCAACCCACCTCGTAAGGTAGGCCGCCGGAGCCCCCCGGTGCTGGGTGGTCCATAGAGGGCCCAGCCCGCTTATCCCACTGGTGGCGTGTATCGCGCCGGCGCTCGATGGTGGTTCGAGCGTCTTCATGGGCTCGCTCCCGAAGAACTTGGCACTGATCGCGGTGGGTCCATGGGTCGGATGACGCTATGGAAATGTTATCACAAGCGTCGTCACGGCGGACCGGCACCGGCGGCAACTGGCGCGGGGGAGGAGAGTGCACTATGGCCGCAGCTCCCCCGGTCCTTCCACCACTGGCATGTGGTGGCTCGACGGAGCGCCGGCCCGAGGGCCCCGCCGGTTGCGGATCATCAGTGTTGGAGACGGCGATGAGGCTCCGGATGGTGGCCCTCCACTCGTTGAGCTTCTCTGCAGCAGGAGGGAAGTCGAGGAGCAGCTGCGCACGCCAAATCTTCTGCTAGCGTGGGTGGTGGTGAAAGCTGCGTGGACCGTGGCACGCTTTGACTTGTAACCACGTTAGAAGGAGCTCTATCACGGCCCAGCGGCTGCGTGCCATTTTCGCCAGCACTTCGGCGGGCATGCTGGCCTCCTTCCACCCGCAGATGATGCACATGGCTCTTCCCATGGCGGTGTCCAAGGTCACCGGTGTGGTGACGCTGCTCGTCGCGCATACCCTGGGAAGAGCGCACTGTGGGCGCCGGGGTGGGCGTCTTGGAGGTTGCCGCGCCGCCCGTGGGTGGCACGGCGACACCCCCGTAGGGCCCCGCGCCGCCTGCGGGGGGCCCAGCTCTGTCTCTGGATTTCGCGGCGTGCGGCTCATCGTCTCGCGCACGAACGACGTCGCTCGCCAGGCTCTGACTGCCAGAGCGATGTTGGTGCTCGCGGGCCGCACCTCGGGTCCTGTCCGCGACCGGCCCACTGCTCGCCTGCACCGATACGGGCCATCCGGCTCCCGACGAACCGACCGCCGTGGTCTTCTTCTTGGGATCCATGGCAATGAAGAACTGCTAGGCTAACTGCTAGACCAGATTCTCACAACTGCGCCCCCTACCTGGCACGCCAAAGATGTCAGTGGGAATGACACCTATGGGGTCACTGGGATCCCTTCTACAGTCGACGGGCGCGAGGTTGTGCAAAGAGCAGGTCTGACAGGAAGCACACGGGTCGTTTACCCAGGTTCGGGCCGCGAAGATGCGTAATAGCCTAGTCCTGCTTTGGTGGATGTATTGAGTGTTCTTGTGTTCTTGAGCTAGCTATGAGGCGCAACTTGCCCAAAAGAGCCGAATCCCTCTCCTGGTCGCCTCGGGCCTCCTTTTATAGGAAAAAGGGGTTGCCACAGTGGCACATAGGAGGTGGAAAGGTCTACAGTTGATAAGCTTATCCTCTGGAACCGTAGGACAAACACATTTAATGCGCTGCCGACGTGTCCCCCTTGCTTTATCGGGGACGGCAAGGAAGCACGTCCCAGCTGTCACCGCCTCGCCTGGCCTTGACACACGTCCGAGCTGACGAGGCGTCGCGGCGCCACGTTGGCTGGCTGCTGGGCTAGCGTGGTGGTGGAGCCTTCATGAAGGGTTGCATGCCACCACGCAGGTGCTTGCTGAGTTGGTGTAGAGGCCGCCCGTCGCCACGCAGGTGCCCGCCCGGCTGGTTGAGCTAGCAGCTGCTTGGGGACGGCAGTGGAGTCTTGGCTGGCGCGGGCCTGGTAGTGGCCCCGCTGATGCCTTCGGCAAGGGCCTTGCCGGGGGCCCGGCAAGGGTCTTTCCGTGGCGTTGCAGTCGTTCCCGGCAAGGCGCTTGCTGGGGGTCTTATGGATTTCCTTGGCTAGGATCCCGCCGAGGGTCGTCGTCTTCTGGTCCTCATCTCATCTCACATGTTTATGATCTTGTTGATGATCTGCATGCCACCACAGAGGCGCCTCCCGAGCCTTGTTTCCAATGTAGTTGGTAGTGTTGGGACCCATGGGCTCAAGTGTGGCTTGCTCCGCTGGCATCAGGCAGGCTGCCCCGGCAAGGCTCTTGCCGGGGCTGTGGAGGCTGCCTCGGCAAGGATCTTGCCGAGGGAGTCTACCTCGCCCACTTGCCCTCCTGTGTTTCTGGTCTTGGCGTTGCCTTGGTTTTCTTGTCCTTTGGCTTCTCTCTGGCTTCCCTCCTCTGCCCTGCTAAGTGTGGCCGCGGGCGCGGCTCTGACTGCCCGTTCACAAGTAAAGGGATCAAAAGAAGAGCCCCTACTTTTGTACACCGACACACATAAACAAGACTCGGAGAAGTGATTCCAAAGGAGAAATATAAAAACCGACTCCAAGGTGAGAACACCCACTTCCTACATCAAGCTAAAAACGAAAGCATTAGGACGATTAAGACACTTCTTATTACACATCCAAGAACACGAGGCTAAGAGAAACAAAAACTACAACATATACACATCGAAGAACACGAGGCTAAACGAAAGTAATTGAAAGGGTGTTACTTACGAAAGCTCGTTTTACAGGTTTGGTGCAGCTCATCTTTAACTTGCCACGTTCCTTTAAGATGTCCCCAATATCCCGTGTTTGGTCTTCATTGCTCCTCTGCATGTTCGCGCTCGTGGTTTTAAAATCTCAACATGGCAAGAAAAATATAGTAATACTCACGCATCTTGTGGGAAACATTAAAGCACTCATCTGCCATGTTAGAGCATCTCCAATAGAAGCGCAATGCACGGCGCATTAAAAAAGCGTTTACAGCGCCGAAATAGCCAGTTTTTGCCAGCCGCGGAGTGTTGGCTCCAGCGGCCGCTACAAAAAAATTGCGCGCGCGCGCCGCTCCAGCAAACGCACTATATTTTTCTCCTTTCTACTCTGACTCGATACACATTCGACTCCGAGTCGATACTGGCATAGATAGATACATAGATAGTTCTCAGCATAGATATATCATAGATAGATAGAAAAATAAATAGTTTAACTACTCCTCGTCGTCCGACTCCGCCTCGGTGATGTCCTCCTCCGACGTCTCAATGTAGGCGTCAAGATACCGATCGTCGTCGGAGTCCTCCAAGGGCGACGCTGCACCTAGCTTGATGTTGAATTGAGAGGCCGCCTTTCGCATACGCCAGTCCTCATGATAGGCGGCTGGCTCCGCCCTCCTCTTCTCCCTCTCCGCCCTCCTTTGCGCGTAGAACTCACGCTCGTTGATGATGTCCCGCGGGAAGCGTTGGCGCCACAACGCCATGGCTTCCTCGTCCATCTCGGCGATGCCGAGACGGTTCTCCCGCCTCCGGTTCTCGTGACGATCCTCGTCGCTGATAAGCCGCAGCGGAGGCGCGAGCTCCTGCGCCTGCTCCCGCGTCGACATGTTCGGGAAGTTCATCTACCTACGAGGCCGCCGGAGGCGCCACGCCGCCGCGTCGTACGCGCGGGCGGCCTTGTGGGCGGTGTCGAAAGTGCCGAGGCCGAGGTGCATCTCGCAGAAAAGGATCTCGGCGGAGAAGCCGCCGGAGGGGCACGCGCGGACGCCACGGTAGCCCCAAGTTTCCCGGCGACGCGGTGGCATGGTGGCGTGGCGGTGGCGAGGCACAGAGCAATGGGAGGGCGTTGGATTTAATAAAGCGTGCGGACGCCGCACGCCAAAACTAGCGCCCGCCCAGCCGCTTTTTTCCACGCGCGTGTGATCCTTTCCCGACGTCCCAGTTATCTCTACTCTCTTCTCTACTCTTATATATATATATTGTATATATATATTATATTTATTTTTATCACTACTTCTTATATCCTATATATCTCTTATATATTATATATATCTACTACTCTTATAAAAGACAAAGTTGGTGATGATGATGTGCCTGCCATCCTGCAATATAGGTCTTCTGATTTATATATGATGGATAGGAAGGAAACTGTGGCACTTTTGCAAAAAGATACCCACACCCCTCTCCACATTTGCAAATAAGGCCTTCCCTCGTTCATCCTTTTCTCCCACATGATAAACTACTCATACAAATGCATCTTGATGTTCTGTGCAACGCATGGGCATCTTGCTAGTTCTAAAAAACTTTCCATCATTTGCCACACTACTGGTTGCAGATGAAGAACCTACCCAAGCACAGCGCAATATAGGAGCGACTTACAATTACAAGGTGATATTCAGTTGGACAATGCAAGCTATAACCAATTACTTTTACGGGAACAATAGCAACCAGGAAATTTGAAGGGTAGGTATGAACAAAATTGGAACTGCACATGTACTACTAAGAGATTCAATACACACATTACCAATTGATACGTCTCCAACGTATCTATAATTTTTGATTGCTCCATGCTATTATATACTCTGTTTTGGATGTTTAATGGGCTTTATTATACACTTTATATTATTTTTGGGACTAACCTATTAACCCAAGGCCCAGTGCAAATTGCAATTTTTTTGCCAATTTCAGTGTTTCGCAGAAAAGGAATATCAAATGAAGTCCAAACGGAATGAAACCTTTGGGAGCATGATTTTTGGAACAAACGTGATCCAGAGGACTTGGAGTGGGCGTCAACAAACGAACGAGGAGGCCACGAGGCAGGGGGGGGGGGGCGCGCCCTCCACCCTCGTGGGCCCCTTGTGGCTCCACCGGCTTACTTCTTCCTCCTATATATACCTACGTACCCCGAAACCATCGAGGAGCACCACGAAAACCTAATTCCACCGCCGCAACCTTCTGTACCCGTGAGATCGCATCTTGGGGCCTTTTCCGGCGCTCCGCCGGAGGCGGCATCGATCATGGAGGGCTTCTACATCAACACCATAGCCTCTCCGATGATGTGTGAGTAGTTTACCACAGACCTCCGGGTTCATAATTATTAGCTAGATGGCTTCTTCTCTCTCTTTGGATCTCAATACAAAGTTCTCCTCGATCTTCTTGGAGATCTATTCCATGTAACTCTTTTTGCGGTGTGTTTGTCGAGATCCGATGAATTGTGGGTTTATGATCAAGATTATCTATGAACAATACTTGAATCTTCTCTGAATTCTTTTATGTATGATTGGTTATCTTTGCAAGTCTCTTCGAATTATCAGTTTGGTTTGGCATACTAGATTGATCTTTCTTGCAATGGGAGAAGTGCTTAGCTTTGGGTTCTATCATGCGGTGCTCGATGCCAGTGATAGTAGGGGAAATGACACGTATTGTATTGTTGCCATCGAGGATAAAAAGATGGGGTTTATATCATATTTCTTGAGTTTATCCCTCTACATCATGTCATCTTACCTAATTCGTTACTCTATTCTTATGAACTTAATACTCTAGATGCATGCTGGATAGCGGTCGATGTATGGAGTAATAGTAGTAGATGCGGGCAGGAGTCGGCCTACTTGTCACGGACGTGATGCCTATATACATGATCAAGCCTAGATATTCTCATAATTATGCACTTTTCTATCAATTGCTCGACAGTAATTTGTGCACCCACCGTAATACTTATGCTATCTTGAGAGAAGCCACTAGTGAAACCTATGGCCCCCAGGTCTATTTCCATCATATTAATCTTCCGTCAACTAGCTATTTCTATCACCGTTTATTTTGCTATCTTTACTTTTAGTCTTTATCATAAAAATACCAAAAATATTATCTTATCATCTCTATCAGATCTCACATTTGCAAGTGGCCGTGAAGGGATTGAAAACCCCTTTATCGCGTTGGTTGCTAGGTTCTTATTTGTTTGTGTAGGTACGAGGGACTTGCGTGTGGCCTCCTACTGGATTGATACCTTGGTTCTCAAAAACTGAGGGAAATACTTTGCTACTTTGCTGCGTCACCCTTTCCTCTTCAAGGGAAAACCAATGCATGCTCAAGAGGTAGCAAGAAGGATTTCTGGCGCCGTTGCCGGGGAGGCTTACACCAAGACAAGTCAAGATTTGATCTCCCGACAATGAGCCATTTCTGGCGCCGTTGCCGGGGAGGCTTACACCAAGTCAAGTCAAGATTTGATCTCCCGTCAACGAGCCATTTCTGGCGCCGTTGCCGAGGAGTCTACGCACAAGTCAATACATACCAAGTACCCATCACAAATTCTTCTCCCTTTCATTACAGTATTTGCCATTTGCCTCTCGTTTTCCTCTCCCCCACTTCACCCTTGCCGTTTTATTCACCCTCTTTTTTCCGTTCGCCTCTTTTTCGCTTGTTCCTTGTTTGCTCGTGTGTTGGATTGCTTGCTTGTTATGATCGCTCAAGATAATACTAAATTGTGTGACTTTGCCAATACCAACAACAATTATTTTCTTAGCACTCCGATTGTTGCTCTTACCGATGCTGAATCTTGTGAAATTAATTCTGCTTTGCTGAATCTTGTTATGAAAGATCAATTCACCGGCCTTCCTAGTGAAGATGCCGCTACCCATCTAAATAGCTTTGTTTATTTGTGTGATATGCAAAAGAAAAAAGATGTGGACAATGATATTGTTAAACTGATGCTATTTCCGTTTTCGCTTAGAGATCGTGCTAAAACTTGGTTTTCGTCTTTGCCTAAAAATAGTATTGATTCTTGGAATAAGTGCAAAGATGCTTTTATCTCTAAGTATTTTCCTCCCACTAAGATCATCTCTCTTAGAAACGATATTATGAATTTTAAGCAACTTGATCATGAACATGTTGCACAATCTTGGGAGAGGATGAAATTAATGATACGTAATTGCCCCACACATGGTTTGAACTTATGGATGATTATACAAAAAAATTTATGCCGGATTGAATTTTGCTTCTAGAAATCTTTTAGATTCGGCCGCGGGAGGCACTTTTATGGAAATCACTTTAGGAGAAGCTACTAAACACCTAGATAATATTATGGTTAATTATTCTCAATAGCACACTGAAAGACCTACTAGTAAAAAGGTGCATGCAATTGAAGAGATTAATGTTTTGAGTGGAAAGATGGATGAACTTATGAAATTGTTTGCTAATAAGAGTGTTTCTTCTGATCCCAATGATATGCCTTTGTCTACTTTGATTGAGAATAATAACGAATCTATGGACGTGAATTTTGTTGGTAGGAACAATTTTGGTAACAACGCTTATAGAGGAAACTTTAACCCTAGGCCGTATCCTAGTAATTCCTCTAATAATTATGGTAATTCCTACAACAACTCTTATGGAAGTTTTAATAAGATGCCCTCTGATTTTGAGACTAGTCTTAAAGAATTTATGATTTCTCAAAAGAATTTCAATGCTTTGCTTGAAGAAAAATTGCCTAAGATTGATGAATTGGCTAGGAACGTGGATAGAATTTCTCTTGATGTTTATTCTTTGAAACTTAGATCTATTCCACCTAAGCATGATATCAATGAGTCTCTCAAAGCCATGAGAATTTCCATTGATGAGTGCAAAGAAAGAACCACTAGGATGCGTGCTAAGAAAGATTGCTTTATGAAAGCATGTTCCACTACACCACGGTAGAGCTTCCGTGACACACCAATGTGTCGGCATAGGGTACCTTTGCCGACAGATAAGTTGTAGCTAACACCAATGCTGACAGAAGATGAAAGAGTCGGAGGACTTGCTGTGGGCAAAGGTATTGCCGACAGTTATTTACTTCCCGACACTTTTTCAGTCGGCATACACCCTACCTATGCCGACAGATGGTATGTCCACATACACCCTACCTACGCCGAAACTTTTTCAGACAAGATACACCCTACCTACGCCGACAGATACCCTGTCCACATACACCCAACCTATGCCGACACTTTATTAGCCAGGTACACCATACCTATGCCAACAGATAGTATATCAACAAATACCCTGCCTATACTGACAGATATTGCCTTTGCCGACATATAAATTGCTGGTAAAGTGATGTGCAGCCAAAACAATATACATATATATAATTATCCATATATACAAGCTCTAAACAGATTCAATTATTAACCTCACATCCAGAAGCAGGTTAAAGATTAACACATACTGTATAACAATTAAAATATGTTCACAAACATGCATATACATTGAACGCAAGTTGACAAACACATCAAATCTTGACAAAGCATAGTTTGACCATCTTAACAATCACCCAGAGTACACAAGTCACAAAAGGATGAGCACTATTTGCTGGTACAAGAGACTTCAGCTAGATGGTCCAGAACACACAAGTATGCATCCACATGCACAGAGTGCAAGCTCCAAAATACTCGAAACATCAAATTGTCTAGTAGACAGATAAGATCCATGATTACAGGTTGGTTGGTCCATAAACACTGCAAAGTCATCACGTCCATGTGCACCAGTTGGCTAAGTGCCTGAAATTTTTTCACAAAAATTTGTTAAGAAAGTGGAATCAACTCAAGTTGTTCAAAGCTCATATGTGGATTAACACATATTCGATCAAAAAATCCTCATGATATCATAGTTAACAATATAGTTTCTACAAAAGTTATAATTGGATCACATGGTACTATATAGAACTATGCTCCTGTGCTTCCACTTTTATCAACAATGAAGGCATTGACCATCCGAAACAGAGTTCCTACAACCTAGTAGCTTATTTTATAGCCTATTACATAAGTATTCACTGAAGAAAAGACAACCTATTTGGCAACCTCTCCAGATTTTCATGATTAAGAGCCACATAACCATGGATAGAAAAGGAAACCATGACACATATATACACAAGCAATTTAGTGTTAACACATAGGTTAGGCAACCTTGTAAAGTGACATTTTAGAAAATGTTCTTATGCAATAGCGTGTGAGCTAATTACTACTGAAACAGAAAATGTACCTAGTAGTTGCCTACTACAAGTCGCGGTCCTAGTTCCCGGTGACGTAGCCTTTCCATGCACCATTCGTTTTCTGCTGCACGTGCGCGACCATGGTTCCCAGCAAGGTAGTCATCTGTTCTCTACCCATTGCTCATGCTGCATGCTGGTGGTCGTGGTTCCCGGCTATTGTCGGCAAGACTAAATAAATTAGTAACTTGTTTCTCATCAGGCATTGTAATTAATTATGACAACTATGTGTAACTACACTATTTGCATCTATTTTTTACTCTAACCAGTGAGCGTGCACGTGCAATGCACGTATAACCAAATGAAGATATTTTTCTCATTCATCCTAGTCAAGAGGCAATTATTCAAATAAAATCAACAAAAATGTATAATAAATATACTACGCATTCACAACTCCCTAAATACTTCTTCCGTCCCAAATAAGTGTCTCAACTTTAGTACAACTTTGTTACAAAGTTGAACCCTTATTTTGGGACAAAGAGTAATACGGAATTGCCATTAACCACAAACTACAAAGTCTACACTAAATAACCTAATCTTGGTATACAGCTTTAGTGGGCTACCATAGTTTTTACACTGATGAAATAACATAATGACCTCCCTTCCAGCTTATCCAAAAATAATATTCTGATTTTATCTGAAACGGTGAAAGAATAGTATGCAGTTATAATTAACAAAAACATAATTTCTACAATATAAGCTTGAGAAAGATAGAGGTAACAGTCAAGGATGACATGTCAAATTACAATGTAGATAGAGCATAAATGCAGTATGTAAAAATATTCTGATATGCAGAGTGATACCAAGAGAAACAATGGCAAAGCACTGACTAGCAGGCACTTGTATAACAAAGTAGGATCCCAGATCAAGCCACAGAGAAATAAAAAGTCTGGGCAATATAAATTATGGGACAATGCAGAGGCTGAGGAACCATCTTCCATTATCTAAAAAATAAGTTAAGCATATCAATAGAACAAGTGGAAGTTTTGGAGCCATGACCATTGGTGAGATCTCTAGTCATTGCAAACTTCACACATATCATGATAGCAGAAACAAAAATATGTTCTGACAGAACAATTTGTAGGCATTGGAGCATGATGATAAAATTTAATATGCTAGAACAATGGTAGGCAATTTTGTAAATGTAATGGTTTCAGTGAAGGTCATATTAGTCCCTGGAGCAACCACAAAGCAACCAATCAGTCCATGGAGTAACCAAAATAATAACATCCACTACAGAGTGGCCGGGTAGGGAGCGAGAGGCATACCTGAAATAGTGTTGACGGGCAATGGGGATGGCCTTGCGACGTTGTGGTTGTCGAACCATCATGCCTGCTGAAGCTCCTTCTTCACCATCTCTTTTCCTTGCCTTCAGCAATCGCAAAATTTAGCACAATCTGACAATAGCATAATAAATGATTTTTTCTTCAATAACAAACTCACTTGCAGTACAGTTCTACAAGCAGTTAAGACAATAAAGCTATAGGAGAAGATTTGGAACCATAGAAGTACAGAGAGATTGAAAACACAAGCCTGACATGTTCTTCGTAACAGATAATTTGGATTATTTTTTCTAAAGCATACTTCTATGTCCTGAACTGAACCAAACTGAATTACACTGATTAATTTTGGACTAACAACGCTCTTCCAATACATCAACCAAGAAACAATTCCAAGATATAGAAATAAGATCAACCTGAGCAGTTTACTTGTTACTCACAAGAGATACAAAATTTCAAATTGGCTTCAAGAAATAACATCATTGGTACATCTATGCCTAATGGTGAAGGGTGCCGCTAATGGTCAAATATATTACACTTCATCGAGAAACTTCAGAACACCGAAGCAAATACTTTTTTATGATACGAGCTTGAAGTTCACATATCATTTGTTGAACAACTATCCACCTGTATGACACTGCACATGAGAAAAAAAGAACCATCACATACTCTAAACAATTTATTAAAATGTCACATTAATTTAGGGTACACGATATAAAAACTCCCAAGTGTATGCCTAATTGACTTCAAGATCATTAGAAAATAAGGTGTGCGTCTCTTACACATCCTCACTACCATGGGAAGCCACCTCCATTTGACACTTATAGAGAAGGAAATCTCAGGACAATTTGATGCTTACCTTAGGGCATGGCGACGGCTGGCTTCGAGAGGGGCGCAGCTCGAAGGGGATGGATCCCCAGCAGCAGCAGGTCCCATTGCAGCAGGACCGGCAGCAGCGGGAGCCCAGAGATGGAGGCCTGGCAACAGCAGGTGCAGCAATGGGGGGAGCCGGAGATGGGGCCCCGGCAGCAGCAGGGCGGGGATTGGCGAGGACGACGGCTGGATGTCGAGGGGGCGGCCCGAGGACGGCGGTTGTATGTGGATCTCGAAGACGGCGGCTCGGCCTTGGGATGGAGCTCGAGGGGAAGGGGTGGAGTGCAAGGACAGGTAGATGTCGGGGTGGAGCTCGGGGGCGGGGGAATGCGAGCTCCGACACGACGGCTTGACGACGGGGTGGAGTGCAAGGCCGGCGACAGGATTGTGGATCGAGCACGAGGGCGGCGGCAATAGCCACTGGTTAGGGTTGTGGAATCGGGTTCGAGTTGGGGTCCTTGGGGATATTCTGCACGGGGGTGAAGGATATTTTGCGCGAACACCCCAAAAATTCCACCCCTCGCGCGGAAATCGCGCCCACAAGTTTCCAACCTTCAGTCCATTGACCCGTGTCCATCTACGCCGACACTTGGTCTGTGTCCATACACCCTATGTACGCCGACACATTTCAGGTCGCTAAGTACATACCTACGCCGACTAAAAAAATGTCAAGGTCCATACATACGCCGACACATAACATGTTATTAAACAATTACTGACAGATACACCGTTGCTTCGTGATTGCTGACTCTTAGTGTGTTCACAGTGATGTACCTTTGCCGACACATGATCCGAAGACAAAGCATAAAAGCTATGGTGACAGTTATTTTGTGGAGATTATTGGACCTTTGCCCACAAAAATGTGTCACGTAAGCTCTACCGTGGTGTAGTGTTCTTCTAGTTCTCATGATAATAAAGACGAAGATCTAAAAGTAATTGATTTTTCTCCTATTAAACCTTTGTTTTGCAATATGAATCTTGATAATGATGGGATTGGAGATGAGCCAACTTTAGTTAGAAGGCGTCCCAATGATTCAGAGTTTTTAGATCTTGATGCAAAATTTGGTAAAAGTGGGATGGAAGAGGTCAAAACTTTATATAGCAATGAACCCACTATTTTGGATTTCAAGGAATTTAATTATGATAATTGTTCTTTAGTAGATTGTATTTCCTTGTTGCGATCCGTGCTAAATTCTCTGCATGCTTATAGTCAAAATAAGGCTTTTACTAAACATATCGTTGATGCTTTAATGCAATCTTATGAAGAAAAGCTTGAATTGGAAGTTTCTATCCCTAGAAAAATTTATGCTGAGTGGGAACCTACTATTAAAATTAAAATTAAATATCATGAATGCTATGCTTTGTGTGATTTGTGTGCTAGTGTTTCCACGATTCCAAAAACTTTGTGTGATTTCTTAGGTTTCCGTGAATTTGATGATTGTTCTTTAAACTTGCACCTTGTGGATTCCACCATTAAGAAACCTATGGGAAGAATTAATGATGTTCTTATTGTTGCAAATAGGAATTATGTGCCCGTAGATTTCATTGTCATTGATATAGATTGCAATCCTTCATGTCCTATTATTCTTGGTAGACCTTTCCTTAGAACGATTGGTGCAATTATTGATATGAAAGAAGGGAATGTTAGATTCCAATTTCCATTAAGGAAAGGCATGGAACACTTTCCTAGAAAGAAAATCAAAATACCTTATGAATCTATTATGATAGTCACTTATGGATTGCATGCCAAAGATGGCAATACCTAGATCTATCCTTGCCTTTATGCCTAGCTAGGGGCGTTAAACGATAGCGCTTGTTGGGAGGCAACCCAATTTTATTTTAGTTTCTTGCTTTTTGGTTCTGTTTAGGAATAAATAATCCATCTATATTCTGTTTAGATGTGGTTTTGTGTTTTAATTAGTGTTTGTGCCAAGTAGAACCTTTGGGAAGACTCGGGGAAAGTCTTTGCGATCTTGCTGTAAAAAACAGAAACTTTAGCGCTCACGACATTAGCTACAACCTTTTACTGGAGAGTGCTATTCAGTTGATTCTTTTTTCAGATGATTAATAGATAAATTACTCACGTCCAGCAATTTATTTTTGAATTTTTGGAGTTCCATAAGTTTGTGTTAGTTACAGATTACAACAGACTGTTCTGTTTTTTACAGATTCTGTTTTTCGTGTGTTGTTTGCTTATTTTGATGAATCTATTGGTAGTAATGGAGTTTATAAACCATAGAGAAGTTGGAATACAGTAGTTTTAACACCAATATAAAAATAATAATTAGTTCATTACATTACCTTAAAGTGGTGTTTTGTTTTCTTTCGCTAACGGAGCTCACGAGATTTTCTGTTAAGTTTTGTGTTGTGAAGTTTTCAAGTTTTGGGTAAAGATTTGATGGATTATGGAACAAGGAGTGGAAAGAGCCTAAGCTTGGGATGTCCAAGGCACCCCAAGGTAAAATATAAGGACAACCCAAAAGCCTAAGCTTGGGGATGCCCCGGAAGGCATCCCCTCTTTTGTCTTCGTCCATCGGTAACTTTACTTGGAGCTATATTTTTATTCACCACATGATATGTGTTTTGCTTGGAGCGTCTTGTATGATTTGATTCTATGTTTGTTAGTTCACCACAATCATGCTTGCTGTACACACCTTTTGAGAGAGACACACATTATTCGGAATTTATTAGAATACTCTATGTGCTTCACTTATATCTTTTGAGCTAAACAATTTTGCTCTAGCACTTCACTTATATCTTTTTAGAGCACGACGGTGGTTTTATTTTATAGAAATAATTGATCTCTCATGCTTCACTTATATTATTTTGAGAGCCCTTTAGAACAGCATGGTACTTTGCTTTGGTTATAAAATTAGTCCTAATACGATAGGCATCCAAGATAAAAACTTTAAAGTGCATTGAATACTAAGAGAAGTTTGATACTTGATAGTTGTTTTGAGATATGGAGATAGTGATATTAAAGTTGTGCTAGTTGAGTAGTTGTGAATTTGAGAAATACTTGTGTTGAAGTTTGCAAGTCCCATAGCATGCACGTATGGTAAACGTTGTGTGACAAATTTGAAACATGAGGTGTTCTTCGATTGTCAGTCTTATGAGTGGCGGTCGGGGACGAGCGATGGTCTTTTCCTACCAATCTATCCCCCTAGGAGCATGCGCGTAATTCTTGGTTTTTGATGACTTGTATATTTTTGCAATAAGTATGTGAGTTCTTTATGACTAATGTTGAGTCCATGGATTATACGCACTCTCAACCTTCCATCATTGCTAGCCTCTTCGATACCGTGCATTGCCCTTTCTCACCTTGAGAGTTGGTGCAAACTTCGCCGGTGCATCCAAACCCCGTGATACGATACACATTATCACACATAAACCTCCTCATATCTTCCTCAAAACAGCCACCATACCTACCTATTATGGCATTTCCATAGCCATTCCGAGATATATTGCCATGCAACTTTCCACTGTTCCGTTTATTATGACACGCTTTATGATTGTCATATTGCCTTACATGATCATGTAGTTGACATCGTATTTGTGGCAAAGCCACCATGCATATTATTCATACATGGCACTCTTGATTCATTGCCCATCCCGGTACAACGCCGGAGGCATTCATATAGAGTCATATTTTGTTCTAAGTATCAAGTTGTAATCATTGAGTTGTAAATAAATAGAAGTGTGCTGATCATCATTAATAGAGCATTGTCCCAAAAAAAGAGAAAGGCAAAAAAAAGGAAAGGCCCAAAAAAATAAAAAAAGAGGAAAAAAAGAAATAAAAGGGACAATGCTACTATCCTTTTTCACACTTGTGCTTCAAAGTAGCACCATGATCTTTATGATAGAGAGTCTCTTGTTTTGTCACTTTCATATACTAGTGGGAATTTTTCATTATAGAACTTGGCTTGTATATTCCAACGATGGGCTTCCACAAATTCCCTAGGTCTTCGTGAGCAAGCAAGTTGGATGCACACCCACTTAGTTTATTTTGTTGAGCTTTCATACATTTATAGCTCTAGTGCATCCATTGCATGGCAATCCCTACTCCTTGCATTGACATCAATTGATGGGCATCTCCCTAGCCCGTTGATTAGCCGCGTCAATGTGAGACTTTCTCCTTTTTTGTCTTCTCCACACAACCCCCATCATTATATTCTATTCCACCCATAGTGCTATATCCATGGCTCACGCTCATGTGTTGCATGAACATTGAAAAAGTTTGAGATTACTAAAGTCTGAAACAATTGCTTGGCTTGTCATCGGGGTTGTGCAAGATGAGAGCATTCTTGTGTGACGAAAATGAAGCATGGCCAAACTATATGATTTTGTAGGGATGAGCTTCCTTTGGCTATGTTATTTTGAGAAGACATAATTGCTTGGTTAGTATGCTTGAAGTATTATTATTTTTATGTCAATATTAAACTTTATCTTGAATCTTTCAGATCTGAACATTCATGCCACACTAAAGAAAATTACATTGAAGAATATGCTAAGTAGCATTCCACATCAAAAATTCTGTTTTTGTCATTTACCTACTCGAGGACGAGCAGGAATTAAGCTTGGGGATGCTTGATACGTCTCCAATGTTTCTATAATTTTTGATTGCTCCATGCTATTATATATTCTATTTTGGATGTTTAATGGGCTTTATTATATACTTTTATATTATTTTTGGGACTAACCTATTAACCCAAGGCCCAGTGCAAATTGCTATTTTTTCGCCTATTTTAGTGTTTTGCAGAAAAGGGATATCAAACGGAGTCCGAACGGAATGAAACCTTCAGGAGCGTGATTTGTGGAACAAACATGATCTAGAGGACTTGGAGTGGACGTCAAGAAACTAACGAGGAGGCCACGAGGTAGGGGCACGCCTACCCCCCTGGGCGCGCCCTCCACCCTCGTGGCTCCACCGGCCTACCTCTTCCTCCTATATATACCTACGTACCCCGAAACCATTGAGGAGCACCACGAAAACCTAATTCCACCGCCGCAACCTTCTGTCCCCGTGAGATCCTATCTTGGGGCCTTTTCCGGTGCTCCGCCGGAGGGGGCATCAATCACGGAGGGCTTCTTCCTCCTATATATAACTATGTAACTATTTTTGCAGTGTGTTTGTTGAGATCCAATGAATTGTGGGTTTATGATCAAGATTATCTATGAACAATATTTCAATCTTCTCTGAATTCTTTTATGTATGATTGTTTATCTTTGCAAGTCTCTTCGAATTATCAGTTTGGTTTGGCCTACTAGATTGATCTTACTTGCAATGGGAGAAGTGCTTAGCTTTGGGTTCAATCATGTGGTGCTCGATCCCAGTGACAGTAGGGGAAACAACACGTATTGTATTGTTGCCATTGAGGATAAAAAGATGGGTTTTATATCATATTGCTTGAGTTTATCCCTCTACATCATGTCATCTTACCTAATGCGTTACTCTGTTCTTATGAACTTAATACTCTAGATGCATGCTGGATAGCGGTCGATGTGTGGAGTAATAGTAATAGATGCAGGTAGGAGTTGGTCTACTTGTCATGGACGTGATGCCTATATACATCATCCTGCCTAGATATTCTCATAATTATGCACTTTTCTATCAATTGCTCGATAGTAATTTGTTCACCCACCATAATACTTATGCTATCTTGAGAGAAGCCACTAGTGAAACCTATGGCCCCCGGGTCTATTTTCCATCATATTAATCTTCCGTCAACTAGCTATTTCTATCACCATTTATTTTGCTATCTTTAATTTTAGTCTTTATCATAAAAATACCAAAAATATTATCTTATCATCTCTATCAGATCTCACTTTTGCAAGTGGCCGTGAAGGGATTGACAACCCCTTTATGGCGTTGGTTGCAAGGTTCTTATTTGTTTGTGTAGGTACGAGGGACTTGCGTGTGGCCTTCTACTAGATTGATACCTTGGTTCTCAAAAACTGAGGGAAATACTTACGATACTTTGATGCATCACCCTTTCCTCTTCAAGGGAAAACCAACGCATGCTCAAGAGGTAGCACCAATCGAGGAGGAGTACGATGGTCACGGCGGCCTCTGTGCATCATGGTCGGCAACGGGGGTCAGTTCATTGTCCACGACGGTGGCGCTTCTGCGCTTGGCGTCGACTTCCGGGAAGCAGATCCTAGACTGTGGACGACGGTGCCAGGGAAGAGACTCCGTGTACGACGACGACGACGGTGGACCGGCTCCAGTATGGGGTACAACATCGTCGATGAGGCAGATGCGCTGCGTTTGACGAGTGCGCCGATGTAGAAGGGGAGGAGCAAGAAGGCTGTGGTGTCGTGGAGAGGTGTATTTTGCGGTGGGGATAGAAAATGAGGAGTATTCAGGTGTACTACTCTGGGTGCCGGGGTGGGATTGACTGGGTAGGGTGAACCTGAAGTTACCAAAACAGTCCCCTACCAACCATCATCCGTAGGCCAGTTTCGAAGGGTATGATGGTAACTTCGCACTACTCGAATCAGGGTCGTGGGAGATTTTCCCGCCAACCTCAAAATTTTGTGACACTGAACTCCCCGTGTTGGGTGATTGGGCTAAGCAACTAGCGAGTAGTACTAGTAGTTACTAGTACTAGTAACTACTAGTACTCCCTCCATTTTTATTAGCTCTGCATATTAGGTTTGACCGAAGTCAAACTTCCTAAAGTTTGACCAAGTTTATAGAAAAATATAAACATTTACCATAACAAATATGTATGATGTGAAAGTACATTCAATAATGAATCTAATGGTATTTTTTTTATTGTATATGTTAATATTTTTTGTTATAAACATTCTGAGAGTTTACAAAACTTGACTTTGACCAATGCTAATAGGCGGACTTAAATAAAAACAGAGGGAGTATACATTTGTTTTCTTAGATTGTAGTGAATTAATCATTTGTTGTAATCTTGAAATAAATATATTAGGCTACTGACTTCGAATGTGATGGTTTATACAATTCAATAGTTAGAATTATTGTTGAATTCCAAGATGTATACGAGGTCTATAGTACTTCACAATATGCTCAAACTCACATAATCCCAGTCAAATGAAAATCTAAATGCTTTTCATAGTTATTACTTTGTAGGATGCAACAAAACCAACCATAACTCCACGTGATCCATTATAAAAGCAACATTTTGAACACATCCCAATGTGTGAATGAAACGTGTAGAGAGAGCTTACGAAGATGGAGCATATAGGGCGGGAAAGATTGTATGTATGTGGGCGTGAGAGTAGGAGACAAACCTAACGAGAGAGATAGAGATAGATAGATAGATAGAGAGAGAGAGAGAGAGAGAGAGAGAAAGACAGGAAGAAGTTAGGACCGTGAGAAAGATGGAGACATGTAATATACGTGAGATGCGTGTGCATCCGGATTTTGTACACATGCAAGGAGAAGAGACAACAGGTTTGATGAGAGAGCTGGAAAAACATGGACGAGAGGGGAAGGATCTCGTGGGTTGAGGGATTACTAATTTTGTGCAAGAGAGAGAAAGAGGGGGGCAGGAGTCAGTCAGTCGTCGTCACATCATCCTGCTTCCAAATGGCTCCGCATTCTCTAGCGTAGTGTGGTCGTCGTCTTCGATCTCCTCGATGCCCTCTTTGAAGATTGAGGTGGTGTGCATGCTGGGGTGCAAAGCAACACAAGCGAGAGTGGTCGCCATATAACCTTGGTTGGGGATGAATTGTGTGCTCAGGGGAGGGGGATTGTGTTTGCAGTGTGTGTGTGTGTGTGTGTGTGTGTGTATGTGTGTGTGTGTCAGATATTGAGAGAAATCAAACCTATGGAGAGAATGTGTGTGTTTGTGACGGAAAGCTACATGCTAAATAGGGTTTTCACGAAGAGATTGTGCGTGCGAGATAGAGAGCGACGTGTGGGCCTTGAGATAGGCAGGGTCCGGGTGAGGGTGTCAAATGTGTGCGTTGGTGCATATGTTACATGCGATCGTGCGAGGGACGGACGAATTGAGGGAGATGGTTGTTGTGTTTACGGATGATCCTCTCTGTCTCTCTCTCTCTCGCACACACACAAGCACAAATAGAAGACCGTTCTCTCATGTGTACACAACGTATTGGCTTATCTCTATGTCTCACTCATGCATGATCATTTGCACATTCACACCTCTCTATGTCTCTATCACACACACACACCATCTCCACATTGCCCTTCTGCCACAACACACATATGGACACATACACGCGTTCTCTCTCAGTCACACTGTCGGTGTACTAAAGTTTGTGCTCTTTAGCACCCCATACTTGTGCACGGGCAGTACTAGCCACACCCGCGGCGAGGCCTGAAGGGGGGTGACCGAGAACAAGATACAAGACAAAGAAGAAGAAGCTGAGCTAGAGAACAGAGGACGAGCAGGACCCCCAACGAGATCCTTGCCGGGACGGCTCGTGAGACCCCAGCAAGGATTTGCAGATCACTCACAAGGGCACCCTTGAGGTTGAGAGCTCTGAAACTATCAAAAAAGTTAAAGCCAAGATCCAGGCGCACGCGCATGGTGATTTGCAGATCTTTGTGAAGGCCAGAAGACAAAGCACCTAGCAAGATCCTTGCCGGGACGCCTGCAGGGCCCCGGCAAAATCCTTGCTAGAGACATCCACAAGGCCCGAGCAAGATCCTTGACGACGAGAAGACCGCCTTCATCACCCCATGTGTCGGTGTACAAAAGTAGGGGCACTCCTTTGTACCCCTTTACTTGTGCACGGGCAGTCGGAGCCACGCGCCACGGCCACTCTTAGGAGGACAAGAGAGGGAAGCCAGAGAGAAGCCAAAGGCACAAGACGGCCAAGGCAACGCCAAGACCAAAAACACAAAGGACAGAAGGGCGAAGCAGGTTCCCGCGGTAAGGCCCTTGTCGGGGCAACCTCGGCGGGTCCCAACCCTACCAACTGTGTTGGGACCAAGGCTCGGGAGGCACCTCCGTGGTGGCATGCAGATCTTTGTCAAGACCATAGATATATGAAATCAGGTGAGAACCAGAAGATGGCGACCCTCGATGGGATCCTTGCCGAGGAGATCCACAAGACCCCCGGCAAGCGCCTTGCCGGGGACGACTACAACGCCACGGCAAGACCCTTGCCGGGCCCCCGGCAAGGCCCTTGTCGAGGGTGTCAGCGGGGCCACAGCCAGGCCCACGTCGACCAAGACTCCACCGCCGTCCCCAAGCAGCTGCTAGCTCAACCAGCTGGGCAAGCACTTACGTGGGGACGGGCGGCCCCTACGCCAACTCAGCAAGCACCTGTGTGGTGGCATGCAAATCTTCGTGAAGACCCTACCACCGCGCCACCTCAGCTGCCTGCCTGCCTACATGGCGCCGCATGCACCGCTGACCTGGGCGCCTGTGAAAGCAAGGCAAGGTGGTAACGGACGGGACGGGCCTCGCTCCCGTCCCCGATAAAGCTAAGGGACACCTAAGCTACGCATTAAATGCGTCTTGTCCTGTAACACGGGCGATAAGCTTGCAACACTGTATACCTTTCCACCTCCTGTGTGCCACTGTGGCAGCCCTTTTCGACTATAAAAGGCGGCCCATGGCGTACTGGAGGGGGATTCGGCTCTTTTGAATGGCACAGCCACCGTAGCTAGTTCGAAAGCTCAAGAACACTCAATACATCCACCAAAGCAGGACTAGGGTTTTACGCATCCTCGCGGCCCGAACCTGGGTAAACGGTCCTTGTGTTGACTGTTGATCCTGCTCTTCTCACAACCCCGCGCCCCAGCAACCGTAGTAGGGATTCATGTGATCCCATAGGTGTCGTTTTCCACCGACATCTTTGGCGCGCCAGGTAGGGGAGCGCTGTTGTGAGAATCCGGTCTAGCCGTTAGCCTAGCAGTTCGTCATCGCCATGTCTTCTAAAGAAGAAGACGACCAGGAGAAAATGGCGCTGCCTGCAACCGCGAAGGACGCCAGTGCGGCAACATAAAAACTAAGTCATTGAGAGCCTTGGGCAATTTCCTTTTATACATAAGGTTATCGTCCTCAAAGATCCTGCCTATGTATGGAAAACCTGCACGCAAAGGGGCCCTCCCGCAATTGGCAACGCCCTTGTTCTGTTTCGAGTCTGCTCAACAGCTCAAGTGGCCGCGTCGAGAGTGGCAGGGTAGCCTTCTGCCCTTGGCAACGCTCTCGATTCTGACTCGAGTCAAGCTCGACAGTTCAAGCGGCCGCGTTAAGGGCGGTAAGGTGGTTTGCCCGGCAGCAAGCACGCCTGGCAGGCCAATGGGGATCCGTCCTCAAGGCGCCGCCCTGGGTTTACGCGCCGGTAAGCCTACCCGGTTAACGTAGGGTGGACATACAAAGGAAAATAGAACAGGAAAATAACATGCATTGTATCAAAAGTACTGCAGAGTTATATTACATCAAATTGTTGCCGCGGTTCTATCTAAGGATAGAAATTCCCTTGGTCATGAACCTGCAGCGGCGATAAGAAACGGGGTGCCTAATCCCGGTGTTGGCCCTCCACTCCTTGAATTCCGTCGATGAGGCTGATGATTGGCTCGATACGCTCCTTTAGCGGCGTGAGGTCAGTACCCTCTGGCAAGCTCTCGAGCACGGCGTCGAAGTCAAGGGTGGGGTTCCATCACGCCACCTTGGTGAGGACCTTGGTCAAGGCACCCCGGCAGAGCCTTCGGTTCTCGTCGGCCAGTAAAGCCGCCCTGTCGGAGTGGAACTGCTCCAGGGCCCCGAGAACACCCTCGAAGAACAGGCTCAGCTTGGCGTTGGTAGTCCCACTGCGCTCTGGGGCCTACCTCACATTTGGCATCCCCATGGTAGCCAGCTGCATGGTGATCCTGCCGGCGACGTCCTAGAGGCGGCTGATCCAGCGAATCTTGCCCTCCACAAAATCCTTGTGGCTGACGGCTTCGTTCTTCTGCTGCAGCTTCTCGGCCTCCAGATCCTTGGCCAGGATCTCCTCCCGGGCCTTGCTCTCCGACAGCATCCCTCGAGACCCTCCAGCTTCAGCTTGAGGTCTTTGATGGAGTTGTTGGCCTCGGAGAGCTCCCCGGCCCTGCTGATGGCCGCGCCCTGCGCCTCCATCAGGGCGCTGTTGAGCGTGTCCTTCTCCTGGGACAGCTTCAGGGCCTGGCCCTTCAGCTCGTCCCGCTCCATCTCCAGCTCCTTCACCTTGCCGGCGTGAACCAGAGCCTGAGCATCGAGCTCCTCCCTGTGCCTCTGCTCCAGCTCCTGGGTCTGCAGCACGACAAGTTTCTCCACCTCCTCGTCCTTGGCGCGGAGTTTTGCATTGATATTCGCCTCGCGTTTGGCAAGATCCTCCTCCTGGGAGTTCAGTGCGGCCTGGTGCTGAGTCCGAGCGGCCTCGGCTGCGGCGGCCAAGCTCTCCGCCGTCTCCTGGGCCTTCTCGATGTCGGCCAGCTTCATGGTGAGCTCTACATCGCGCTTGGCCAGCTCGCCCTGGGCGGCCTTCAGTTCTTCGCTAGCTTGGCGGAACCAAGTCCGCGCCTCGGCGACGCGCACCTTAAGGTCCGCCTCCACCTTGTCTACCGTTTCCATCCTGGACTTGGCCTTGTCCAGTCGGGCGCGGTGGAGCGCCTGGAGCTTCCGGAAGTTGGCGCCCATGGCCTGGAGAAGCCGCTCCTCCTGAGAGCCGTCGCCACCGGCGCTCGGCTCGTCGACGACCTCGAGCCCAGCGGCGACAAGCACCTCTTCTTCGAACACCTCTCCCTCGATGGGCTCCCTGGAGCTGGACGCCCCTGGGAGGTGGACAAAGAGGTCGCCGGTCACCATCAGATACCTGCCAGAGCCGGAGGCAGCGGAGGAGGAAGGCTGGTCATCGACCACCTCCTCCTCGGTGGCGGCCTTGCCGACCTCCCCAGCAGGCCCCTTGGCGGCGTCTTCGGCAGCACCCTTGGCGGTCTCCTCGCCAGCGATCTTTTCGGCCTCTTCTGCAGCGTCCTTGGCGACATCCTCGATGACGGCGTCTACGTCCTCCTGGTCCGCCGACGGACGATCTGGAAACCAAGAAGGGGATGAGACAAAGCCAAGGCCAAGAGCCAGCAAGGAAAGAAAAAGAACAGGGACGAAAGGCGAACGGCTTACCAGCGCCGGGCTGGGAAGCAGAGGTGCCCTTCCCGCCAACATTTAGCGCCGAGGCGAAGCCACCGGCGCCCGAGCACTCCTCCTCCTCCTCCATTTGTGTGGGCTCGGTGCTTGGCACCAATGCCGGGGATGCCCCTCGGGGCGGCATGGTCGTCGGGGGCGGCGTGTTGGGGGTGGCCTGTAACACCCCGGATGTAACTTTTCGTAATTGTAACCCCAACTCTTGCCATTTTCGGCTATGTGTTATGATATTCCCTCCGTGGTTGGGTTTTGTCTTTCGTTTTGCATTTTGTTCATGTCATGCATCTCATATCATGTCATCATGTGCATCTCTTTTGCATACGTGTTCGTCTCATGCATCCGAGCATTTTCCGCCTTGTCCGTTTTGCAATCCGGCACTCCCACATGCACCGGCGCACCCCTCTTGTTTATTTTCATGAGCGGGTGTTAAACGTTCTCCGAATGGACCGAGGTTTGCCAAGTGGCCTTGGTATATCACCGGTAGACCACCTGTCAAGTTTCGTTCCATTTGGAGGTCGTTTGATGCTCCAACGGTTAACCGGGTAACCGCAAAAGCCTTTTGTGTGTTGCAGCAAACCCCCCTCCAAACAGCCCAAAACCCCTCTAAGTCCCTTCCATGCTCTCGGTCGTTCAATCACGATCGTGTGGGCGAAAACCGTGCCCCATTTGGACTCTCCTAGCTCCTTCTACCTATATAAACACCTCCCCTCCGAAATCCGGGTCGAAACCCTAGCAAATCGCCCCCGCCGCCACCGGACACGTCCACCGCCGCCGGACGCTTCAGCCGTTGCCGCCCCGAGCCAATCGCCAGCTGCCACGTGGCCTCCGCCCGCCGCGGCCCGCTCGGCCCGCGGGAGGCCCCGTCGGCACGTTCGCTCCTCGCCG
>NC_057811.1:268220793-268227153 GCF_018294505.1 Triticum aestivum
CGCTGCCTCCCCGCGCCTGAGGTCAGTGCCGTTCTCGGCGGCCACCGGAGCTCCTCCTCCGCGCCGCCCACCAACGCCGCGCCCTTCGCCCGAGCGCCGGCGGCCTCCTCCCTCTCCGTCCAAGCTCCGGTGACCCCCTCCCCCGAGCTCCTCTCCAACGCCGGCCGCCGTCAGCCCCGATCTCCGGCGAGCGCCAGATCTGGATCCGCGGTTGACTTCTTCCTCTCCCCCGAAATCCTCCAAGTCTCGTATATTTTACATTATATGCTCCTGTTCATCGCATCATAACTCCTTGCATACTGCTCCGTTTCGTGCCTGTGATATATCGAAATGTTCGCCTAGAGATGCTCTTCATTTTGTTCCATTATGCCATGTTCATTTGAGTTCATATTGATGCCCAAATCTCTGGTGCAAGAGTGCTATATGATGTTTACTGCTATTACCTATCAGAACTTGGTGTTTTGTTATTTTTGTTGCATTTAATGTGTGCATCTTATGAGTAGGATTTCTACATGTGTTTTGATATATGCCATGCTATATTTACAGAGGTGTATGCCATGTATTTGTGTGATCTATGTGGTGACTAGCACAAGCATGCAAACTAGGCTTCGTGATGTCTCTGTTTTCAGGGACTTGGAATTTTCCCCAAGTCTGTTACTGCTGTTATTTTGTTGCCATGTATCCATGTGGCTACAGAGAGATCCATGCTTCTTTTGGGCATGTTCAGTAAGGATGTTTTATATATATGATTATGCTCTATACATCCATGCCCCTGTTTGCAATTATGGAGTGACATAGCATGCCTTAATCTTGCTCTACTTTTGCTATAAAATATTTCTGGCAGATTGTTAACATGATATTCAATTTTTCCAAGGTTGTTGTATTTGATCCATACATGCGATGAACTTGCTCTTGCCATGGATAGCTTCATATACATGCCATCTTACTGTAGATATGCTTGTTTTGTCATGCATTGCCTTGTGATGAGTGAATCAAGCTCACCAAGATGCCCTCATAATTTCTGTTAATGCCATGATCTGTTCTCTGCCAACTCTGAAACCTGTTAACGAAACTTGCTATGTTAACATGGGTGCCATCATATCTTCTGGTCCTTTTTGGCTCATGGTCAGTAAGGGACTTTTGTTCCATGCATTTAGTAGATTCATGCCATGCCTTGTGCTGCTATGTTAAGTTCCTGTAGCATGTGTTTTGCTTGCTCTGAACATTGCTACCTGATGCTGTTTATGCCAAGTCTGTGAACCTGATATCTTTTGCACTTTTGCCATGCTTGTTTGAACCTGTTATGGTGTGATCTAGCCGTAGCTCAGTGTTTATATTTTGTCAAGCATCTCCTGTAGATTACTGCCATATGCTTTGTTGCTACGTTGGGGTGCTGTAGCATAGTTTCTTGATGTATCCTAAGTGCTATCATGCTGTTAATCGCAGAATCGTGTCATTCTTGTTTTGCTTGCCATTTGCAAACCGTGCATCCGTTTCCGGTGATCTTTATATCGATTTCGACTGAAATCATCTCATCTTTCTAGTGGCATACTTGGTTTGCCAAGTTAATGCCTTGTTCATCCTTTTTCTTCCGGAGCACGCATATGCATCGCATATCTTGTCTCGCATATCATGCATGTTTTGCATCATGTTGCTTGTGCATTTCCCGTGATTGATTGTGGTTCCGTTGCTTGTGTTCTTGCTGTGGGTAGAGCCGGGAGACGAGTTCGTGAATGAGGAACCTATTGAGTATGCTTACGAGGATCAAGCTTTCGACAACTCTGACAACCTTGCAGGCAAGATGACCACACCCTCGAAATCACTTCTATCTTTGCTTTGATAGTTGTTCATTCTATTGCCATGCTGCGCTACCTACCACTTGCTATATCATACCGCTTTTGCTCAGCCCTTCTTATCGCGTTGATAGTTGCGGGTAAGTTGAATTTGGTTCCATGTTGGAACATCGATATTTTGGAATATCACAATATCTCTTATTTAAATTAATGCATCTATATATTTGGTAAAGGGTGGAAGGCTCGGCCTTATGCCTGGTGTTTTGTTGCACTCTTGCCGCCCTAGTTTCCATCATACCGGGTATTATGTTCCTTGAGTTTGCGTTCCTTACGCGGTTGGGTGATTTATGGGACCCCCTTGACAGTTCGCCTTGAATAAAACTCCTCCAGCAAGGCCCAACCTTGGTTTTACCATTTTCCACCTAAGCCTTTTCCCATGGGTTTTCGCGAGCCCGAAGGTCATCTTTATTTTAACCCCCGGGCCAGTGCTCCTCCGAGTGTTGGTCCAAACTAGAGCACCGTGCGGGACCGTCCCTTGGCAACTTGGGTTACGTTGGTACCTGTACGCTTAGCTTATCCGGTGTGCCCTGAGAACGAGATATGTGCAGCTCCTATCGGCATTTGTCGGCACAGTGGGTGGTCTTGCTGGTCTTGTTTTACCATTGTCGAAATGTCTTGTAAACCGGGATTCCGAGACTGATCGGGTCTCTCTGGGAGAAGGTTTATCCTTCGTTGACCGTGAGAGCTTATGATGGGCTAAGTTGGGACACCCCTGTAGGGTCTTATCTTTCGAAAGCCGTGCCCGCGGTTATGAGGCAGATGGGAATTTGTTAATGTCCGGTTGTAGAGAACTTCTCACTTGACTTAATTAAAATACATCAACCGTGTGTGTAGCCGTGATGGTCTCTTCTCGACGGAGTCCGAGAAGTGAACACGGTTTGAGTTATGCATGAACGTATGTAGTTTCAGGATCACTTCTTGATCATTTCTAGCTTCGCGACCGTTGCGTTACTTCTCTTCTCACTCTCATTTGCTTATGTTAGCCATCATATATGCTTAGTGCTTGCTGCAGCTCCACCTCATTACACCATCCTTTCCTATAAGCTTAAATAGTCTTGATCTCGCGGGCATGAGATTGCTGAGTCCTCGTGACTCACAGATTCTACCAAAACAGTTGCAGGTGCCGACGATGCCAGTGCAGATGACGCAACCGAGCTCAAGTGGGAGTTCGACGAGGAACGTGGTCGTTACTATGTTTCGTTTCCTGATGATCAGTAGTGGAGCCCAGTTGGGACGATCGGGGATCTAGCATTTGGGGTTATCTTATTTTCATTCGGATTTGACCGTAGTCGGTCTATGTGTGGATTTTGGATGATGTATGAATTATATTTATGTATTGTGTGAAGTGGCGACTGTAAGCCAACTCTCGTTATCCCATTCTTGTTCATTACATGGGATTGTGTGAAGATGACCCTTCTTGCGACAAAACTACAATGCGGTTATGCCTCTAAGTCGTGCCTCGACACGTGGGAGATATAGCCGCATCGTGGGCGTTACAAGCTCAGAGAGTATCAATTCTATGCGAAGTTTTCAAAATGTGAGTTTTGGCTCGATGAATTTCTTTACCTTGGTCACATCATCTCTTCCAAGGGCATCGTTGTTAATCCCGAGAAGGTGTCTGCAATTGTGAATTGGGAACCTCCTCAGAATGTCAAGCAACTCCGCAGTTTCCTTGGTCTTGCAAGCTATTGCCGAAGATTCGTTGAGAATTTCTCTAAGATTGCAAAGCCTCTTTCCAACCTCCTCCAGAAGCATGTGAAGTATGTCTGGTCTCCTGAGTGTGATGTTGCCTTCAACACTCTCAAAGAGAAAATCATCACAGCTCCTGTCTTAACTCCTCCTGACGAATCCAAGCCATTCGAAGTTTTCTGTGATGCTTCTCTTCAAGGTCTAGGTGCTGTGTTAATGCAAGAGAAGAAAGTTGTGGCCTATACCTCTCGTCAGTTGAAGCCCAACGAAAAGAAGTACCCCACTCACGATCTTGAGTTGGCGGCAGTTGTCCATGACTTAATAACATGGAGACATCTCTTGCTGGAAAGAAAAGTGGACATATTCACCGATCACAAGAGTCTCAAGTACATCTTCACTCAGCCCAACCTCAACCTCAGGCAAACTCGATGGGTTGAAATGATTCAAGAGTATAATCCGAGTATTGAATATACTCCAGGCAAAGCCAATGTCATTGCAGATGCTTTGAGCAGGAAGGCTTATTGCAACAGCTTAATTATCAAGCCATTCCAACCGGATCTTTGTGAAGCTTTCCCCAAGCTGAATCTCCAAGTTGTTCCTCAAGGCTTTCTTGCCAACCTCATAGTCTCTCCTACTTTGGAAGATCAAATTCGTGAGGCACAACTCCTGGATACCATGGTGAAGAAGGTGAAACGTGGTATTGATAAGGGTCTTTCCAAATACAAGTGCTATCGCATTGATGACAGAGACACTTTATTCTTCGAGGACCGGATTGTGGTTCCTAAAGGTGATCTAAGGAAAGTCATTATGAACGAGGCACACAATTCTCTTCTTTCCATTCATCCTGGAAGTATGAAGATGTACCATGACCTCAAGCAGTCGTATTGGTGGACTCGAATGAAGCGAGAAATCGCTCAATTCGTGAATGAATGTGATGTCTGTCAAAGAGTGAAAGAAGAACACCAACGACCAGCTGGTCTCCTCCAACCTCTTGCTATTCCAGAGTGGAAGTTTGATCATATCGAAATGGACTTCGTGACCGGATTTCCCAAGTCCAAGCGCGGAAATGATGCTATCTTCGTTGTCATTGACAAGCTTACTAAAGTGGCTCATTTCCTTCCAATCAAAGAATCTATCACAGTAGCTCAGTTGGCAGAGCTATACACCTCCAGGATTGTCTCCTTGCATGGCATTCCACAATTGATTTCTTCAGATCGTGGAAGCATCTTCACTTCTAAGTTCTGGGACTCCTTCCAGAAGGCCATGGGCACAAACATTCGCTTCGGCACAGCTTTCCATCCTCAAACTAGTGGCCAAGTCGAGCGAGTCAATCAAATCCTTGAAGATATGCTCAGGGCTTGTGTCATTTCCTTTGGCATGAAGTGGGAAGATTGTCTTCCATATGCCGAATTCTCCTACAACAACAGCTTCCAAGCTCGTTCGGGCAAGGCCCCATTCGAGATTCTCTATGGCAGAAAGTGCCGTACTCCTCTCAATTGGTCAGAGACTGGTGAACGCCAACTTCTTGGCAATGACTTAATCACAGAGGCTGAAGAAATGTGTAAAGTCATCCGTGAACATCTCAAAGCCGCGCAATCGCGCCAGAAGAGTTACTATGATAGCAAGCACCGTGATGTGGCTTTCGAGATTGGAGACCATGTCTACCTCCGCGTCTCTCCAATGAAAGGCACTCGTCGCTTCGGTATCAAAGGGAAGCTTGCCCCTAGATACGTGGGTCCTTTCAAGATCATTGGCAAAAGAGGCGACCTCGCCTATCAACTTGAGCTTCCCTCCAACTTCGTGAACGTGCACGATGTGTTCCACGTGTCACAGCTTCGCAAGTGCTTCAAGACTCCTGAGCGCACCATCAACTTCGAAGAGATTGACCTACAAGAAGATCTGTCTTATCATGAGCACCCCGTTGCTATTCTTGAAGAAACTAAGCGCAAGACTCGCAACAAGTCAATCAAATTCCTGAAAGTGAAGTGGTCGCACTGTTCTGACCGAGAAGCCACCTGGGAATGCGAGGACCACCTCCGTTCCGAATATCCGGAGTTCTTTCAGTCCTAGATCTCGGGACGAGATCCTCTCGTAGTGGTGGAGTGTTGTAACATCCCGGATGTAACTCTCCATAATTGTAACTCCAACTCTTGCCATTTTCGGCTATGTGTTATGATATCCCCTCCGTGGTTAGCTTTTGTCTTTCGTTTTGCATTTTTTTCATGTCATGCATCTCATATCATGTCATCATGTGCATCTCTTTTGCATACGTGTTCGTCTCATGCATCCGAGCATTTTCCCCGTTGTCCGTTTTGCAATCCGGCACTCCCACATGCACCGGCTCACCCCTCTTGTTCTCTTTTCGTGAGCGGGTGTTGAACGTTCTCGGAATGGACCAAGGTTTGCCAAGTGGCCTTGGTGTACCACCGGTAGACCACCTGTCAAGTTTCGTTCCATTTGGAGGTCGTTTGATGCTCCAACGGTTAACCGGGTAACCACAAAGTCCTTTTGTGTGTTGCAGAAAACCCCCCTCCTAACAACCCAAAACCCACCTAAGTCCCCTCCATGCTCTCGGCCGTTCGATCACGATCGTGTGGGCGAGAACCGCACTCCATTTGGAGTCTCCTAGCTCCCTCTAGCTATAAATAAGTGAACCCCCTCGGATTTTCCGCACAGATCAAACCCTAACCCGCTCCCTCTCCGCCGCAGGACGCGTCCGCCCCGCGCCGGACGTTTCCGCCGCCGCGCCCGCTCTAATCAGATCGCGCCACCTGTCTCCGCCGCCACCCGTCGCCCGCGGCCCGGCGAGCCCGAGTCG